>NC_143133.1:17436363-17587878 GCF_059928025.1 Delphinapterus leucas
AGTTTATAATCAAATTCTGGTATTTATAGTTACTTGTCTATCTGACTTTCAAAAAACTCTATAGATATAATGAAAGGTAGAGAATTCATATTGACATATCATCTATTATGTCTATATATGTCTTATATATTAATACCATTTCTCAACAACCAATTAAGATCATTACATTTTCCATTTTCCTAACAAGAAAACTGAGGTTCAGAGAAATTAGGTAACGGCTGAAGATTACCAGCGACAAAATATCAGGGCTTGAAGTATATCAGGGATTTGAAGTCAAGTGTGTTTAAGATTTTCTAACTCCCCTCTCTTTCAGAGGGCAATGTATGGAACTTACTCTCTTGCTCTGCTTATCAATTACCTCAGGGAAATTCATAATGTGTATGTAAAAAATAGAAGGGATTCATTATTTGTATCCATCCACTTTTTTGTTTAGGCTTGAATTTAACAATTAAAAATACATCAAGTGAGACTCACCTGTTGGAAATAAGAAATGCCTATATTTTACTTTAACACTGTGATACTAGTAATAAAAATTAAAGAGAGAAGAAAGAAAAGAGCTGAGGTTTAGGTGAGTGTAGAGAGATGTGGGTTATGGCTTCAGATATCACATATGGGGAAAATCTTCATAATTATTCTGATTATACAGAATATTTAAATTTTTTGTAATTCAAGAATTGATCTCTATAATACAAACTTCTCTGATAATTAAGAAACGTGTCCATAAAAAGAAACTAGATAACTTTTTTCTTTTATAAGTGGGGAGATGAGAAAACAACAAGTCAAGTGCAATGTAATAAGTACTTGGGGCGCTAGGGGAGCACACAGGGAAATACAGTTATTTAAATCACTTTCAAAAAGCCTAATAAATTAGTAACTCATTTTTCAAAAGCCCATTCCAAATGAGTAATATATGAGGTTTGAGTCTACAAGTAGGTAAAGCCCAGACTTCCTGAAAACTTTCCGCTTTGAAATGAATTATGTTGGAAGAATACAGGCACTGAGGCTGGCTGCTCTAAATGAGTTAAAAGACATGCATTAAAAAAGGGGGTTGGGGAGTTAGAGACATGATAAACATTTATGGCTTCAAAGCTTTTCAGGTTTAGAAAAGATGGTATAGGTAGTGACATAGAAATTGCGTATATATGTAGAAAAACAGTTAAATGTTGGGCAGGAAGTGTGGCATGTAGAGCTGAAACCAGGAGTGTCCTGATTGCCTCTGGGAGTTGGCAGGAAGCTCTGAAGCTTCAGATAGGAATTAGAAGTATTTGACAGCTCACAGGAAAACATAGCACAGAGGGGGAAATAGTGTAAACACAAAGGTCAAGAAGTAAAGGCAGGGCACCGGGCTCCCTGGTGGATGCGGGCAGGAACAGAGGCTGTAATCCAATAACCAACAGGGTACAAAGCACCTCCATCACCGAAGTAGCAACCTTGGCAGGAAGCATAGATCATACCATTATGTCCTCATTTCTTTCCTCTGTCGGGAACAGATTTTATGGCTGAACGTCAGACAGAAGACATTGTAGGAAGAAAAGTTACGGGCACAGAGTTTTAGAAAAAGAAGAAAGATTGCCTTACGCCTGGGTTCACCCAACAGTCTTTTCCTGAAGATCAGGTTTTGAGGTTAATGATGCTTATTCTGGTTTTTCAGAACTGGAACCTAAGACATGAATTTTGATATCAATATCTAAAGAACTAGATTGAAGCTTTTGATAGATATTTTTTATATTCAAAACTGAGTATCAAAGTTGGACATACAGTGAAGTCATTGAAGCTGAAACCTCAGGGTCTCTCACTTGAATTGGCCTTTACAAGGTCCTGCACCTGTTTTGGCATCTGTAATTTTGATTCCTTTTCAAATTGCATAAATAATATCATTTACAAAGAAATTGTTATAAAGAAGGCAGATGACTAACTCATTTTATATTTTATTTAATTAGATAATCAGATAAAAGCTTTGGGCTTCAGGTAACAGGACATCAAGAAGAAGTGGCATAAATTATAAGGGCATTTACGATCTCACATTAACAGGGTACCAGACAGGGCTAGACAGCTCAGCGATGAAGGCCTGGCTCACTAATGTCATTACCATTTTTTCATCTGAGTTCCATGCCATGTTCATTATGAACACTGTCAAAGTTCATAATTTCAATATAGTTGTCATAATGTGCTCCCTGGTGGTCCGATGGTTAGGATTCAATGCTTTCAATGTATCTGTGATAGTTCCACAAGGCACAGGGAGACATGACCTCTCCAGTGCAGGAGAAAGAGGTGATACCTTCTATGGGTCTCTGTTTTTGTTACTAAGGAAAGCTTTTCCCAGAACCTCCCCTGTACTCAGGTCCCAGTTGGTCGGCATTGATCATGCCAGAGCTGCAAGCTTTCCCAGGCTGCAAGCCTGGCATTTTCAGCCTCTAAACTGGGAGGTGGGCTTTGCCAGGAGAGATGAAGGATGGATGGATGTCAGGAGGATGGATGCAGAGTGAACAAACAAGGTCTGTCACAATTAGCCTCTATTAGTTATCCATTGCTAAATCTTGGTTTGATCAGGTGGGAACTTTATTTCTTCTCATCTTTTCGGTGTTGCCTTAGGCTTATAAGCACCTCTGTATTTTCACCATTCGTATGTTGCATTTTTTGGTCTCACCCTCTAGCAACTACAATGGCCACAGATCTTCCCCCAGAGTTGAAAATTTTCAGACATGTTGATGAAAGTTCCTTTGAGCTGCAGACTTTGGCCAAGCTATAACAAACCCACTACACTGTGGAGATTTTATATGCCACTAAGGACAAGAGAGCAGGCCTCTGGGCTAAACAGCACTGAATGCCAACCACTCTACACACAATTGCTTGGGCACAAGCCAGAACAATTTGTGGTTATGGCCCTAGTCCAAACTCTGAGCTACTTCCTAGAAAAGGTCACAGGAGGTCAGAGGATGTTCCCTGAGCACTTTCCTGATTCCTAAGGACTTATGGGGAATAAGTCCAGGTTTGATGTTTATCTAGTGTCTCTAAAAATCCACATGTATTCAAAATGTCTAGGCACTACTCTTGCACCTACAGGTGACAATCTAGTTCCATTCTTTAATCAGCACAGCAACCCTCACTCATCTGAATGTCTGAGATTATATAACACTTTGTGTCAATATTACTCATTCAGTATTTAATCCTATACTATTCTGCAATACCTTTTTTTTCAGGTGTCTTCTACTCAAGGACCTTTTGTGCCTTTTCCCCAAATGCAAAATGAAAACTTTCAGATCAAAGGCCACATTTTTCCATTTCTCACCACACTTACCATCCATGTGCCTAATGTCGTATACCACATATATTTATTGAACAAGTGAATGTAGGTTGTGGTAAAAGATAATGTAATATAAGGAGAAGGATAACACAATGTCATTTGACAAAACTACTAAGGGAAAAGTCAAAAACAATATTGAAACAATAAGTTGCTATGTACCTAGTCCTTTACTATGCTAAACAGGAATACGGTGGTGTGCAAAATCAACAGGGTCCCTGCTTATGAGGGGCTTAAAGTCTAGTGACAAAGAAATATACTAAACAATCCTGCACAAAATGGAAAGCTTAAAACTGTGGTAAGTGCTATGAGAGAAAAGAGCATGAGCCATGTGATGTACAGGCAGACCTGGCCTAATCTGCTGGTGAGGAATGGCCTCCCTGAGAAGTCATATTTGCCCTGACACCTGTATCACGAATATGAGATAACTAGGGACAGCTAATATTTTCACCGGCAAATGTCAAGTTGTGGGTGGAGTAGAGGGTGACATGGATGATGGTAGAGAATGAAGCTGGGCAAAAGGTGGGTCAGAAAGAGCTAAATCTGTTCTCCTTTCCAGAGTAGGATGTGGAGCTGTCCCACCAGCGACTACATTTCCCCGTGCCCTTTGCCTTGTGTGGCCACATGATGTGTTTCTCTCCAATGGAACGCAAGCAGAAGTGGTGTCACTACATCCCACACAGGATTTTAAAAGTCAGTGGGTGTGTTTCCTCCACATGTTCACCTCCCATTCTGTGGGCTCCAGTGGTGAGAGTAGGGTACCTTTGGAAGCTGTGTGATCGAGGTGGTTGTACCACCCTTAGTCTGAGGCCCTCAATGACTGCTTGCAGGAGATCCTCTGCCAACCTGGAGCTCCCGCCCTGGACTGTCACATTGGAGAGGATGAAAGTTCAGTTTTAAGTCATGGAATGTTGGAAGGATCTTTTCTAAGATAGCGTATCTTAACTAAGGCTAGGGGGTGTGGTCTTTATACCATAAGTAATGAGGAGTCATTTAAAAAATCTTAAACAGAGAGATATACGATAAAATCAATATTTTGAAAATAATCACTCACAAAATGGAAAAATTAAAACTGTGATAAGAGCTATGAGATAAAGGAGCATAAGCCATGTGATACACAAACGTGTGATCTACTGTTTGCGAAGTAGAGAATATATTAGGGGTGAGTGAGAAAGAATTAGGAAACAGCAAACAAACAGAAACGCTATCACAGAAGTCTAAGCGAGAAAAGTTTGAAGCAGTGGAAACAGAGAAGTGGGTGGATTCAGTAGATCTAAAGTAATGTTGATAGGATTTGGTAACGTATTAAATGTGAAAAACTGAGAAGGAAGTATTTACAAAGGCTGTTCCCTTTGGCTTTGGACACTGAATAACTGGGTGATGACACTCTCAGAAAGGAAACATAGAGAAAAGGTCCGAGTTCACATTTGCACACATGCACTAGTAGATGCTCTTGTTATGTACAAAGATCAGTCTCTTATTCTACAAAAATGAAAGGTGAGTTGTGTTGCCTTAGGGAGGTACCCCTCTGCTAGTGGTTAAGGCACCGAAGCCTGGAGTTGGACCAGCTCCTTAACTACCTAGATCACCTAGGATGGTTGTTTAATTCTCGGTTGTTTAATTCTTGTTTAATTCAACTTCAATCAGGAATATGGGGAAATAATAATGCCTGTTGCCCATGTTTGTAATGAGGAGGACATTCAAGAACACATAGAAGGCATGCAGAAGGATATTCACCCTTGGTAAGAACACATTTGTCGTTCCTTTTTATGCAGCACATCACCCAGGGTTGTAAGTGTCATCAGTATATTGTGTGCTTTTCAGGTGGGACAATATAATCAGCTAAGGTACCACGAATTGTAGAGTGCATGCTCTATACAAATAAGTTAGTTTCATGGGTCTGGCTTGGTCACTGAATTCCACAGGTAAACCTTAGCACTAATGGTTCAATTTATTTCGGCTCTCATTTTGGCAAGTTTGTTTTTAGTCCTGCTTTTTGGATACACTCACTCTGGACCCTTCCTTACAGGGCTCCACATATAACCCCCAACATACAGATAATGTTGTTCTTCCATAGCCACCTAAGTCTTAACCTTTTCCCATCAATTCTCAACTCAGCATCTACTCTACAAATACTTTCTTTATCTAATTTCTTCACTCTTTCAACTTGTTTAACTTTTGTAAATCTTTAATAATTTTGGTTACTTTCTTAAATGAATCCATAGCTGCTCTAATCTTCCTCCTGTAAGCAGCTTCATACTCCGTATAAATCTCATTCCTTATCATTCATGCCAATATCCTTCCCATTATCTTTCTGTCTGCTGTAGCATAGAATTAGTATCACCTTACACTCCTTTCAGCATGATTAAGAAAGGTGTGTGTTTGTGTGTGTTTTGGGGGGAAACTAAGGTTAAAAAAAAGAGAGATAGTATAATAGCAATATACACAATTAGGGAAGTAAGCTCTCCACTAAATTTATATGCTTAAGTCTAAATATTTCAGTGCTCCTTGGGGAATACTGTAATATAATATTTTAGGACTTAAAGGAGACCTTTTTGAGGTACCAGCTATGTTTTCCGAAAAGCAATTATCCACTTTATCCTTGGAAAAAACTCTTTTTGTTAGGATTCTATGTCCTACTACAGATTCCACTTTTTTGATATATGCCACTTTAGAATATTAGCTAATTTTATCCCCAAATGTCACCTTTCATTTTCATTCACTGCCTTCTCACTTTAAATCCATATAAAGTTTTAAAGGAAAATATTCAAATAATTTTATGTATATATAATTGAACTATATACATAGTTCAATTATACATATACATCCATCTATCTAAAATTTCAGGGAATTCCAAAAGAGGATAGATGGAACAGGATAGGCTATGAGTAGTTCTGGTTGTCTGGCCAGATATTCTCAAAATATCAGAATAATACCATACCTTCATAGCACAGCAGTCTGTACTGACCAGAAACTAAGTTTCTGATTTTAAACTTTCTTTTTTTGAAGAAGATAACTGGCAGAATTCAAGCACTGCCAAATTCATGCACTCCCTCATTCTCTCTTCATTCATCAACTCATTCATTCTTATATTAAGTACTTTTTGACCACTTTGTTATGCATAGTCATTTTAAAAAGATGTGACATATTTCCCTGTTTTGAGGACTTTAAAAATCTGCTAATTAGTAATCTAATTTATAGTTTTTTAAAGAACCAGCGACAAGTCAAACCCTGTACCAACGAATGCACTAAGACAAGTATTATTCTCCCCATTTTCTGGAGAAGAAACTGACACTAAGAGAAGTTAAGTAATGTATGCCACCTCACCCAACAGTACTTAAGTAGCAGAGCCAGGATTTAAATAAAGCCATCTTTCTCTGATTCTAGAGCATGCGCTCTGAACCACTACACATTAGTTTCTACTTAAAATTGTTTTATAAAAATAAAAGGAAATCTAGAAATGTTCACACCAGGTATAGAAATCTAAATTCTTTATAAAATTCATAAATTGGTTTTTCAATCATGTTTTATCTGACTTTTTCTCAAGATAGCTATGTTTAGAGGCATACTTTCTGGAAGATGATCCTAATTTGTTTAATGACATTTTATAGAGGTACTTAGAATACTTTTCTTTGTGTCTTTTAAACTCTTCCTCATCCTTCAGATTCTAGCTCAAAAGTCACCCTCTCTGTAAAACTTTCCCTAATACAACTCCCGGACAGCACAAATCCTTTCCTTCAGGACTGAACCTTCCTGGCATGAAGTACACCTAAGAGTCACAGTTCTAGATCACACTGGGTCATATTTGTGTCTGTGTCTATGTGTCTGTCTTTCTAGACTGAATATGAGCCCAACAGGGTGATTCATTTTAGAGTTCCATTGCTTTCCACATGGTTAATCCTAAGTGAATGTTGGACACTTTGGTATTTGACAAAAGCAGTATTCTGAGTCCAATTGTACCCAGGTTATGTGATTCCCTTGCTATACCAATAACCAAACTAAAATGTTGGATATAGGAAGAAGATTGTTTTTGTATTATCTGCCTATACATTCCTTGACATAAAAATGAGCATTGAGAAAAGATTATCTAATGATTACATTTACTCCTGAGTATGGATATTGAGCTAGTGACCAGAAAGCTGTGTGTCTAAAATAATGCTTTATAAATGATTTAATAAAGGTAAGCATAAACAAAGGGCTCTAGATAAACTTGGAAAAGTTGACTTTGATAGGAAAACTAGTGCAGGTTTGTGCAAGGTATCATTAGCTGACCTTCTACTTAACACTGAAAAGGCCATATCATTCAAAGTTTCATGTTAAGTCATCTAGGATATTCAACATGCTTACTGGTAGACTATGTGAACACAGGACCGAGAAAAGCCTCAGGAAGCTAATTTAAAAACCTAAATCACGCAAGATCAAAATGGTAGAAATCCTTGCAAATAACATTTCTCCTTTATTTTATGCTGCTGTAGCTCCATCTTTTAAGTTTTGTTTTAAATTTGCAGTACGTGAGGTTTAAAACGTTCCACACTGGGTAGGGGCTAGGTTATCGTGCCTCCTTAGGTTAGAAAATAACCAGATGAATATTGAAGGATTGGGAGAACCATGTCTCTGAGGAATATATCAAACTGCCATCCCCATGGGACCATTGTTCATTCATTCATTCAAACAAGCATTTTGCAGAAAACAGACTATTAGTGAGGCAGGACAAAGGAGTGATTGTACGTGAGAACAATTTCCAAAGTTTCCGAAAGGAAGTAAACACGAAATCTCTGCATGAAGGACTTGTACCATTCTGGGATTTACTGCAAGCCAGACATCCATCTATCTGTTTGCTCCAAATTACAGAGTAAAGTTAGGGAGGAAGTATTCTGAGATAAGAGATCTATATCCAAGCTTCCTACCAGATCAACTCTTTGCCAGTCAATAGGTGGTCTTGAAATAAAACCCCTATACATCATGATCAGAATAGCTAGAAAACATTGCTGACAGGACCTGATGTGTCAAGAAAAAATACACAACAAGAAACAAAGAAAAATAACAAACATGAGAGAGGCAGGAAATAGAAGAAAACAAGAGGAATTCCTCCATGAAATAGATTACATTTTTGACTGCACATTCTCTGTGAAATTAGAGAAGCTATTTCCTCTTTGAAATAAAAGCTCAAAGAGAAGATATAAAGATTTAAAGACAAGCTGACACTCTATATAGAGGAAAATAAATACTGGGTGGCAGATCCTACTAGAAAAAATAATGATGCCCAGTAGAGATGGCAAAAATGGTGACAGTCAGGTGGTGATGACAAACTCGCTCAGTGAAAGGTGATTTGGACAAAAGAAAAGGAAAGGAATAGGAGCGGCCACATGGCAGCTGGCCAGATGTGCTGGTGAGCATACATGAGCCATCCCTGCTGCCTCTCAAAACTAACTGTTGAGATTCTGAACTGGGTTGATGTCCTGTGTTAGTAGTCAGTGAAAAGAAGTAGTTAGATTATGTTTACAGGAAGTAATTCCTGGCTAATGTAACTCTTTTGCTTGAAAGAGACACCCTAGAGCTAAAACACCAAGACTGAAACAGAACATAGAATATTATCTACTGGTCTGATTTTTTTTTTTAAACATCTTTATTGGAGTACAATTGCTTTACAATGGTGTGCGAGTTTCTGCTGTATAACAAAGTGTATCAGCTATACCTATACATGTATCCCCGTATCTCCTCCCTCTTATGTCTCCCTCCCACCCTCCCTAACCCATCCCTCTAGGTGGTCACAAAGCACCAAGCTGATCTCCCTGTGCTATGTGGCTGCTTCCCACTAGCTATCTATTTTACACTTGGTAGTGTATATATTAGTCCATGCCACTCTCTCACTTCGTCCCAGCTTACCCTTCCCCCTCCCCGTGTCCTCAAGTCCATTCTCTACATCGGCGTCATTATTCCTGTCCTGCCCTTAGGTTCTTCATAACCATTTTTTTATTTTTTAGACTCCATATATATGAGTTAGCATATGGTATTTGTTTTTCTCTTTCTGACTTACTTCATTCTTACTTACAGACTCTAGGTCCATCCACCGCACTACAAATAACTCAATTTCATTTCTTTTTATGGCTGAGTAATATTCCACTATATATATGTGCCACAACCCAATCCAAAAATGGGCAGAAGACCTAAATAGACATTTCTCCATAGAAGATATACAGATTGCCAACAAACACATGAAAGAATGCTCAACATCATTAATCATTAGAGAAATGCAAATCAAAACTACAATGAGGTATCACCTCACACCAGTCAGAATGGCCATAATCAAAAAATCTACAAACAATAAATGCTGGAGAGGGTGTGGAGAAAAGGGAACCCTCTTGCACTGTTGGTAGGAGTGTAAATTGATACAGCCATTATGGAGAACAGTATGGAGATTCCTTAAAAAACTAAAAATAGAACTACCATATGACACAGAAATCCCACTACTGGACATATACCCTGAGAAAACTATAATTCAAAAATATACATGTACCACAATGTTCACTGCAGCTCTATTTACAATAGCCAGGTCTTATTGATTTTTATCATGTTAATTTTTGTTTTCCAAACACAGTTCCATAGTGGCTGGATCTAAATGTCCAAACCCCAGCATAGCATCTCAGATTCAGGTAGGAAGTGCACATCTGTATTAGATTCTTGATGAGATTTTGGTTACTGCCTTACATGGATAAAAATGGCCCTGGGTACACAGTCAGGAAAGTGCTCCTTCCTATATGTCAGAGTAAAGATTTAATTAGAAGTATTTACTGCAGACTCCTTGCTTCCTATCCTCCATACAGAGGAAACACAACGATTGTGGAGTATTCATATTTTGGGGAGAAAAGCAAAGATTAGAAGTTTCTCCTAGTTCAGTAGCAAAGATAATACAGAGCCAAAGACAGTGACTGGCAGAAATTCAAATGAGTGAGAAAGTTATGTTAAGAGATACAGTAAGAGGATATTAAATTAAGAAGAAATGTCCATTGTGCTTATTTTTTAACTGAAATAGCACTTTAAGAGAATGAAGCATTTCCAGTTATTTAAATGTCTTTTGTCCATAACCTCCTTCACCATTGGGGTTATAAACTCTAGTCCCTTTCAAGTTCAAATACTTTTGACCTGTCGACTTCATTTTTTATTTAGTTGTGACTTTGAGAAAAGACCACAGAATTTTGAAATTTCACAGTGATATCCAGGCGACATGGTTACACTGTATATACTACACACAGCAGGTTGATTGTGCCATGTTTCAGACTGTACTCTCTGAAATGCTTGTCCTAGAAGATGTCAAAAAATTATCCTTAAATAAAGGAATTCATTGGCACAATAAGTTGGGGTACAGTACATACTGATTTCTCCTCTGAAAAAGTCATGATCTCTTGAACACACAATTTAAACCACTGTTTCCCAAATTTATTTGAAAACTGAACTTTTTTTTTTTTTCTAGCACATACATAAAGGCCAGATTGAGAAACCCTGACAGAGATTATTTCCTTTAATCTTTACAGCAATTTTGTTAAAAGTTCTATCCTGGAAGTCCTGTTTTACAAATAAGGAAACGGAGGGTTTGCCAAATGTCACCAACTGTGAGAAGATAGAACCCAGGTCTCCTCACTCTGATTCCAAGATTCTTTAAAGCTCAGCTGCCTCCTGTGAATGCTTAAACCATTGTGGCAATTTCCTTATCTGAGAAAACAGGATATTGCTCTGGAAATTATCAAACATATTTTTTTAGGCTTTTATCCACCTGGAATACCCCATCACCACCTCAGCATTACCACCACTTTTTTATATTCTCATTCTCCCAAGATCAAACTAGAGTCCGATATTCTCCATGAGGTCCTACGATGACAATTTCATCTTCTCATCCAAAATCTTGAGGAATTCTCTGATTCTGCATTCTGTCAGTTACTGGATAGTGCCTCATGTTGTTATATAACTGCCTTATCTGTGTCTACCCTATTTCTCTAACATCAGAGAGTTTGTCTAAATCTTTTATTTATTTACTGTTGGTATTAAACACTCTACATAGTACTTGAATGAATGAATGTATGTATAAGTAAATGGCTAAGTAGATGATGAAATTATGGACACGTAATGTGGACATTGTGTCCTCAATACAAAGCAGTTTAATATTCCAATTCTTAATATTCTTATATAGTGGGGAGAGAGTGGCAAACTGGGAGAGGACTAGGACTTTTTACTAGTTAAGTGACTCTCAAACTTTAGTATTTATCAGAATCACGTGGAGATCTTGTTAAACTACAGATGGCTAAACTCCACTCTCAGAATTTCTGATTCAGTAGGTCTGGGATGGGATCTGAGAATTTTCATTGCTAACAAATCTCCAGGTGATGCCAGTGCTGCTGGTCCAAAGTCCACATTTTGAGACAAACTAAACAAGGATAAATTTGATGAGTTCAATTACTGAGCATGCTACTTTCAGCTGTGGGATTGAGCAAGGTTCGTAAATACTGAGTCTTAGTTTCATTATTTTAAAAATTAGCTTAAGTTGAAAAGTTATGATGATATAATATTTCAGAAAGAGCCAGGCACACAAAAAGTCATTAACACATAATAGATTGCTTCCTTTCCACCCTTCTGAGGAAGCGGCTGGGAGTGCTTCACACTGCAGTCCTTCCTTTTCCTTGTCTCCATCAGTTCTAGAAAGTTATACTATACTATTCTTCCATAAATGTGCTTAAATCCAACAGCATACTCACTGGAATCAAGATATTGGATAGCAGAAGCAATAACACAGACCTCGGGCACAGAATTCATTACTCACAGCCAATGGCAATTCTTAGTTCAGACTATAGTCGGTTCCAGTTACAAATATTCCTTGTTCAAGTGCAGGCTTCTGCTTCAAAACAACTCAGAGACACCGACTGCTTTCTGTTTTATCTCCTCATATAGCAGCGATAGCGCTTAAAGTTATCCCCAATCTGATGCCATTCTGTCTCACTTCATCAAAAGGCACAAAGGAGCCCTATCTTTGCTTTATTACAGCATCCTTTCAACAGACCCTTTGCTTGCGAAAGAACAGAGCTGAGCTTGAATGATATTGCTTAACTTAGGAACTTGATCATTAGCAAAATTAATTGCAAAAACAGAGACTATAGTAGTTTAAAACTTCTCTGGTGAGAGATTTCTCCTAATTTTAAGTGGTTGGATTACAATGATTACGTACCTCTCTTCAGGCTGGCATTGTCAAAATGGTCTCCCTTAAAGTTGTTTTTTTTTTTTAACCTATTTTGTTGGGCTATTTTACTAGACAGTAAAATTATATGAATTACATGTTCTTGACTCATTCAATCCTGACAATCAGAGACTATACTGACCCTGTGCCCAGTTGGGTTCTGAGGTTGAGCCTAAGATCTGAGTCACAATCATGCATATTAAAGCTCAACACCTTTATGTTATATAAATCTACCAAAGGCCAGAGCTGGGAATGTCTACAAGGAACAACTCACATTGACTGGCATCAAGTCTTCCAGGCTTCCTCAGCGGGAGTTAGAAAAGGGACAGGTATTACTTGGGGCTCCTGACATGCAATACAGAGAGTTTCTGAAGGTCGAGTGTGACGTCCTACTGCTCTTGGAGAGACAGTTCACTCCATGTTTGGGAAAATGAATTACTCCCACTTGTGTTAACTTTCTGAGAACTTTTGTCCTCAGGTTTCTGGCAATTCTATCCCCACACATCAGCACGACAACTGGGCTGAATAAGTCTGAAACACTGTCAGTGATAGATGACTGTGCTTATGTTTTGGTGACTCTGCTTTCTTCACTTTGGCATACGGCTTCTTTTCATCAAAGAGGTAAAACAAACCATGGAGAACATGAAGAGAAAAACCCTTTGTATCTCATCTGACACCAGATGGATCACCCTAGTCCCTGCCAGTAGCAAGCTTGTTAGAATATGAGAAAGGGGAATTGGGATCGCCCAGTGCATTTTCTCCGCCACCAAGCAGCCAGTACTTATTAGAGGAAATCATAAAATCATATATATCAGTCTACTCCAAATAAATGCTCTCTGATTTCAACTGAGCCTTTTGACCAGTGAGCAATCATTTGAATCATCTCTTGTTGAATCATAATTTTATTTGCTATCACAGTTATTTCAAATTGTCTTCATACTTCATGTTTAGAAGCTTCACCCAACACTTTCCAAATCATTACATCATTCTCCTTCTAAGTTATCAGGAATATCAGGACTATTTAACAGCGGTTTCCTCAGCTTTTCCTCTCGCTGTTCCTGTATTTTGGATTTACCATCTCTTTCTGCATACCTGACTCACTTCTGAGGAAAGGGTTCCCATCTCCCTTGCCAAGTCTCTGTGTGTGTGCTCAATCTCACCCCCTCACGCTTCCTCCCACTGATTAGCTATTTCCTCACTTTGCTTTCTCCTTTTTGGCTCTAAAAATTCCTATATACTGGGGACGATATATGACTATTAGTCTTAAAACTACTTTCTCATAACTTACCTCTCTCTCAAGCTCTTATCCAGCATCTCTGTTTCCTTTCACACCTAAGGTTGGCTTCTGCCCCCACTACAGTATTATAACTGCCATGTTTGTCAGTCTATATCCTCACACTCTCTATTGCATGGAACAAGGTGAGCTCCTCAATTGTTGTGGTTTTAAAAAATGTTTTCTTTGTTATTTGTAGCATCCATGGTTGCTTCCAAATTTTTCATTCCTCTTCTTTTGTCTCCTTAACTGACTCTTATTCAAGATTGCATTTCCCAGATATAGGTGCTTCTTGAGATTCTGTGCTAAACCCTTTTTTTTTCTTTTTTTTTTTTTTGCTTTTCCTTGCTTTCTCCTTTAGTGAGCCCATTTATCATCATGGTTTGAACTCTTCCCACTGGACAAATAACAGTTTATCTCTCTGGTCCCCCTTTCTCTCTAAACACACACTTCATCACCTTCTCAAACTCAAAATATTATAAAATAAATTAAATCCTCTTTTACAATGAACGTTTCCCCCTAGTTTCCTGTTTTGATCATACAACACTATTTCTCTATTTATGTTGTCACTCTCCTACTGAACAGTTTCCATGAGGACTAGTTTGTTCATTCCTCTCTCCTGATAACTTCAATAATCCTGGCACACGGTCACCATTATATAAATATGTGCCAAATTAATGAATGGGAGAAGGAATGGATGAATCCTGGTTATCTAGGCTTGAAAAACTCTTATTTCCATTACCTCACTAATCAAAATTGTGACCAAGTCTCTTAGGTTTACTTTTACAGCATCTATTCTCTCTGCACTCTGTATTCTGACTGCAGTTACTTTGGTGGTTTAAATTCCTCTTGCTTGGCCTCTGTCTTTAGCCTCCTAGTTGGTCTTTCCAATGGCTGGAAGCAGTTTCTCACTCCTCTCAATTCCTTCCATACATTTAGGATATTTATTACTTGTAGTAGGTGGCATAGCTACAGCATATATTTTGTAATGGCTCACTAAATTGCGCTCTCATTAAAGTAGAAGTTGTATCATGTTATACTTTTTCTCTTTCATAGCATTTAATGTATTTTTCTTTATTATTAAAATAATTGGTGAATAAGCAGATGTGAATGAGTAAATACCACTGTCAGAGTAAACTTCTTAAAGCACAACTCTTACCTGATCATTTCCCTACAGTTCAAACCTTTATGTAATGGTTCCTCATTGCATACTAAATTAAGCTTAAACTCCTCAATTGAGAATTTAACTTCTACCCTACTACTTCTTCCCCACACATAACATAGTCCAAAACCACCTTGCCAAGGTTATACCTCTTTCCCTTCCTATATATCCTGTACTTTGACCATTGCAGGGGAAGCAAAACTTTACCTCTACCCACCTTAGGTTTTTAGCTGGGGATCTTAAACAAAAAGACAGATTAACAGGAGAAAAACAAAAAGTTTATTAATGCTTGCTGCATACATCACATGCGAGAAACCTTGACAAAAGTAGCTCAAAGTGATGGCTAGAACTCTGGCTTTCTATAGCATCTTCAACAAAGAACAGTATACTTGTAGAGAAATGACAGGAGAAAGAATAGCAGTTTTAGTCCTCCAAGGGTGGCAAACTACAGGAAGGTAAATATATTGGAGGGGTCCAACGTAGTAAGGTTTGTTTGCAAATTCCTTTGGTGCCTGCGGGCTGCTAAAAGTCTATCTCCAGTAAAAAGAGAATTTATATCCTGCCTTTAGGCAGAAAAGGGAGAGAGTAGAGAGACCTTTTTCTGCATTTCTTTTTCTTCACTGCCTTCAGCTCAAAATAATATTTATGTCAGAGGCATATTTTAAGGTCACATATTCCAATTTCCTTCACTATTCTAGCTTGCTCTACCACTTACAATCCTCATTTTATATAGGTTGTTCTCTCCAAAAGCATTTCCCATCTTTGTTTCTGCCTCTTAAAATCCTATCTACTGTTTAAGACCTATCTCCAAGAGTTCAGCATATTGGAAACAAGGGTAAAACAGGTCAGAGTGACAAGATAGAAGAAAATAAAGAAACTGGGGACCTGTTGTCTATAATTTATCTTTTGATAAATCTCTGCCCGAACTATGTGTACTACTTTCCAAAATTCCTGTCACTGTTCTGCTCTTTGTTGTGGACCCATGACTAGCATTTAGCATAGATTGTGTTTAAAATAGTCTAGTCTAGTCAAAATTCTCTAGTCAGTATCAGAGCATATGGATCTAGTTTCTTCCAACCTCAAGTTGGTCACAGTTTTGCAGGGGTGACCAGCAAGTACATAACAAAATCTAGTATGTGGCAATAGATGAATAAGTTAGGGTTAGAAGAATAGGATAGGCAACCGGAAGGTTTTTTCTCATATTTTGTCCAACTTCCTTCTTCATATGATTTCTTGGTTTTCTTTATTACCTGTAATACCTTTATTCACTGGTGCTGGAAGCAGCTTGACTCATTTTTATCAATTTTAATCTCATAAATAAATTTTTATATAAATACAGGTGGTATCATTTGCTCTCAGGATGAGAGAGAGAAAATCTAGGGCATTGTCTCAGCAACATAGATTCTGGTCCCACTGGATGTAGTCTTAGAGTCAATGGAAGCCTTTTACCACATCAGTCACTAGTTATTACTAAGTGACCACCCAAGCATGGCCTTAGGCTGTACAAAGCCAGTCACAAAGATGTAGCCCTTGTTTAGGTGCTTACAACCTGAAACTTTAATTCACAGTTCTGCTCCTAGGATCTGCCAAAATCAAAAGCTCTGCCTGCCAGCTCTCTACTCAGGAAATCATTAATTAACACCTCTTCACAAACAGAGCTAACTCTGATTTTCCTTCTGCTTCATTCATTTTTTTTTTGTCTTATTATCTTCCTGGCATAAACAGGTAGGATCAAAAGCTGCACCACTTAGTTAACTTCCATACCACCCTTAAGTCTGCCCTAGTATTTTTGTCTCTGCCAGACAAGAGTTTCCTTTCCACCTCACCCAAGGGTATATTCTATTGTGTATTAGAGCTACAAGGATGCAAGCTGACACTCTGGAGAGGATGCTAAACAATGTTCGGGAAATACTAAAAGGCATCCTATTGAGAAAATCTCTGCTTACTAAAGATTAGAACCACATAGGGAAGCCAAACATGCCCAAGTAGGAAGAAGACATAAAAACAGGTCAGAGGGTGTAGGGGTGAGTGACTGAAGGAAAGAAATAAATAGAAATCAAGTGACGCAGAGCCCATGAATTACCTAAAGGCAATGAAAATAAAACAGTATACACAAATATTTGGTGATTAGGTAAAAGCTGGGAAGTTATATGTAAATCTGGAGCTTCTCTTATTCAAATCCTATTCAATTCTCCTGAGAGTAATTTCATCCATTTTCATACTTTAAACTTTAAGCATAGTTGATCCTTTTCATTCATTTATAGAACAGGCATTCATAAGAACACTGCACTTTCCTATGATGACTAATTTGCGCGGAAGAAAAAAAGAGGGCCACTGGTTTAGCAATAATTGCCAGATGGCAGCTGGGATACAAACACCCCCAGGCATCGCAAAGAACTAAAAAGAATAGTTTATTGCAGGTGATAACACCACTTAAAGCAATGCAAATCACGACTAACAGATCTGAGACCAGTGTGGATTGCTTGTTTGGCATTAACTGAGACCTAAATAAAAATCAACTCTGAATCATGCGGGGAAATTAATGACATTTAAATCTATTCTTCTAAGATAAGGGTAAAGCATTCCTAGATTGTAGCTGGGGCTTTTGTGTCCCCAGAAAAAAATTAGCCTGTGAACTCCTCTGACAAGGCTCTGAATAACTCAAATGAATACAGCCTCAGTTCGATTTGGAATTAAATTACCATTTATAGTTCTGCTGGCATCTGTGTTATGCTGGCCTTTAGACAAATGCCTTTATTTTATTTTATTTATTTATTTAGCGACTACAGCATGCTTCCATGTTTCTGGATACGGTTTAGATTCTGCCAACGAGATGGGCTTGTATGCAATTTGAAAGGCAGAACATCAAACCCAATTTTCCTTTGCCAGAGGTGAAAGCCACATAGCTCTAGGACATGTGAGTTCTTACTAGGGCAGTCTGAATCCATTCCCCTGCCAATCATTCATTTTTGGGGTGTGGGGGCAGCTGAGATGCGGGCAATCATTTTCTGCATTTTCCTGACCTCTAGTGGCAGCAGCTTCTTGACTTCCTGGATCATAGTTGCATCTGTGACTTCACATTTGCTTCCCTAGTCCTTCCAACAGTTTTATGCACATCTAACTCCCTGTATTAAATCCATTTCGCTTGAAATACCTCGGAGGCTTTTGCTCTCTGAAATGAAATAGCCCCCTACCCCACTCCTATGGTTAAAATCTGAGAACATTTTCTCACACATGGCAGTCAACGGTGACAGCTATTTTATCTTGTTGCTCTATTTTTAAACATCTCTATTCAGACATAATTCATATACCACAAAATTCATCCTTTTAAAGTATATGATTCAACAGCTTTCGTATATTCAGAATTGTGCGTCCATCCCCGCAGTTGATTGATTTTAGAACTAATACTCCCAAAAGAAACTCTACACACCTTAACCATCACTCTCCATTGTGACTGGCTTCTTTAACTTATAATGTTTTCAAGGTACATTTATGTAGCATGTATCACTACTTTGTTGCTTTATAGAGCTGAATAATATTCCATTATATGGACAATACCACATTTTTAATCTATTCATCAGTTGAGGAATATTTGGATTGTTTTAACTTTTGGCTATTATGAACATGTATCTATAAACATTCATCTACAATTCTGGTTCTATAAGTATTCATGACATAAGTTTTTAGTTCTCTTGAGTATATATCTAGGAGTAGAATTTCTAGATCATATTAACAGTATATATAATCATTTGAGCAACTTCCAGACTATTTTCCAGAGCACTTGTACCACTTTACATTCCTACCACCAGTGAATGAAGGGTCCACTTTTTCCACAACCTTGCCAACACTTCTTTTTATCTTTTTAATTACAGCCACCCTAATGGATGTGAAAGTGTATCATGGGGGTTCTGATTTGCATTCATCTGATAGATAATGATGTTGAGCTTCTTTTTATGTGTTTTTTAGTCATTGCATGCGTACTTTCCTCTTTTTTATTGGGTTATTTATCTTGAATATTGGGTTGTAAGAATGCTTTATGTATTATAGACACAAGTCCCTTATCCAACAGATAATTTGCAAATATTTTCTCTCATTCTATGGGCTGTCTTTTCACTTTCTTGATGTTGTCCTTTGAAGAACAACACTTTTTTTTTTTTTTTTTTTTTTTTTTTTTTGCGGTACGCAGGCCTCTCACTGTTGTGGCCTCTCCCGTTGCGGAGCACAGGCTCCGGACGCGCAGGCTCAGCGGCCATGGCTCACACGTGGGATCCTCCAAGATCGGGGCACGAACCAGTGTCCCCTGCATCGGCAGGCGGACTCTCAACCACTGCGCCACCAGGGAAGCCCGAAGAACAACACTTTTTAAAAAATTTTAGTTTTATAATAATCCTGTTTATCTATTGTTTCTTGTGTTGCTTGTGCTTTTAGTGTCATATCTAAGAAAATGCCTAATCTAAGGTTGCAGAGATTTATGCCTATATTTTTTCTAAGAGTTTTAAAGTTTTAGCCCTTACATTTAGGCTTTCAATTCATTTTGAAATTATTTTTTGCCTATGGATAAAGTAGAGATCCACGTGGATATCCATTTTTCCAGTACCATTTGCTGAAAAGACGTTATTTTCCCATTTATTTGTCTGGATACCCCAGCCAAAAAAAAAAAAAAAAATTCAATTGGCTGTAAACATGAAGGTTTCTTTCTGGACTATCAATTCCTTTCTATTGATCTATATGTCTGTCTTTATTTCATTACCACACTGTCTGGATTGCTATAATTTAATTAGTAAGGGAACTCTGAGTTCTCCAATTTTGTTCTTCTTTTTAAAGTTGCCTTTTTTTTTTTTTTTCTATCCTTACTCCATTGAATTTCCACATGAATGTAATCGGTTAGCTTATCAATCTCTATAAAGAAGCCAGGTGGAATTTTGATAGAGATTGTGTTAAATTTGTAGGTCAGTTTGAGAACTGCCATCTTAACAATATTAATTGTTCCAATCCATGAACATGGGATGTCTTTCAATTTATTTTGGTTATTTTAGTTTGGTTTTATAGTTTTCAGAGTATAAGTAAGTTTTGTACTTATTTTGTTAAATTTATTCCTAAGTATTTTTTGATGCTATTGTAAATGGTGGTGTCCCCTGACTGACAATGGGTAACCTGCTCATTGTATATCAGTTTTGCTTCTGGTGGGTGGTGGCCTAGCTTTTAAAGTGCCACAGAGATTTCAAGTCAAGGTTACACACCCCACTTGATTATTGTATTAATGCAGACAATTTTAAACATATCCTCCAATTTTGGTTAAAATCTGAACTAAGTTTTAGCTAATATGGATGATGAACTTAGTTGAGATGTTCCACTTGAGGTGCTCCACAGTATATTACATTTATACCTTGATAGTTAAAATTTGGTCCCATTTTTACAGCCATTTTGCATGGTGTGATAACGAACAGGAAAATGGATGGAAAGTGACTTTATTTTTGTTTTTACAGATAAAAATATTGATTCATTCTGGGTAGTTGTAATATTGGTGATTCAAATTTTTTAAAAATCTTGGTATTCACAGAATTTTCTTCAATCTGCATGTGTAGCTTTCATAACAACAAAAAAGGATGGTATGTAAAACAAAACAAAGCAATGGGTTTATCCAAGATACATCCACTAATGGAAGTGTGGCCTGAATATAATAGAGAAATAGCTTCAATATTTAAAGTCTTTTTCTGTTACTAAAAACAGGAACTGGCTTTGGTGGTGCTGGTTCCCTGATCCTCTTTGCTGCACTTTTTTACATTCTGTCCAGTTGCCTAGGTTTGTTTTCACTGATGTCATTTGTAGCAGGGTGAGGGATACTAGGTACTAATTATAGAATAAATGAAAGAATAAAAATTTCCAAAAGACATGAAAATTTCCTTAGTAAGATTGATCTAAAAATCATGTTGCTTTTTACCTAATAAATGTGTTTTAAATTCAGTCCCTCCTCTTTATCATGTTTTATGCCACAGGATTATTTCAGGCCATCATTGCCTGACACTTTGCAATAGCCTGGTAGCCTCTTTCACTACTTACTGCCCAGTTGGGACAACTACACATTATGGTCAGGTTGAACTGCCTAAATCCCAACATGTAATGTCACTTTCTGTAGTAGGTTGAATGGTAGGCCCCTGAAAAGATATGATTACATCCCAAAACCCATGAATATAACCTTATATGAAAAAAAAAGATGGTCTTTTGCTAATGTAATTAAGAATCTTAGGATGAAATTATCTTGGATCATCCCTGTGGGCGCTAAATCCAAAGACAAGTATCCTTATAAGAGACACAGAGTGGAGAAAAAGAAGAGGAGGAGGCCATGTGAAGATGGAGGCAGAGATCAGAATTATGCAACCGTGAGTAAAGGAATGCTAGGAGCCACCAGAAGCTGAAAGAAGCAAGGAAGCATTCTCTTCTAGAGTCTGCAGAGGGACTGTGGTCCTGCCAACACATTTATGTCAAACTTCTGAACTCTAGAATTGTGGGAAAATAAATTTCTGTTGTTTTAAACCACAAAGTTTATGATAATTTGTTATAACAGCACTATGAAATGAATATACTTCTCAATCTATAAATTCTTCTTATATCTCCATGATCTAAAACCGTGTTTCTCAAACTTAAGAACTCATAAACCTTTAAGAATATTTCTATAGGCCCCTGGGATCCATGGACCCCATTTTGAGAAATACTGCAAATTCTTGTCACCATCTGGTTTTGCATTCAATGAGTATTTCCTATGCACCAGACATTGTTGTAGTCTAGGAGTACATCAGAAATGTGATTGGTACAATCTCCACTCTTTTGAAATTTACATATCCATGGGAAGACTGAGTAAGATAATTACAGATACTCATAACGACTATGAATAAAACATAGGCTCATGGGATAGAGTGCGAACAGAGTGCCAAACACTTCTACTTTCAAATGAATGGTCAGGAAACTCCTCATTGAGGAGATGACTCTTAAGCAGGAAATGGTTAAAATGAAGCAGCCACTCAAGCAAAGTGAGAGAATAACATTTTAGATGGAGAGTGTGGGAGATTTGAAGAAAAAGGTGTATGGGGCCAGATTCTGGACAGTCTTGTAGGCACTGATGGAGACTGTAGATGTTAGTCTAGGTACAAGGCACAGTCATTAGTAGGTTTTAAGTAGGAGAGTGATATGATGTGATTTCCTTTATAAAAATAAAATCACACTGTTTTGTGAAAAATTAATTTAAACTCCTTATTGAGGGCATTAAGAGGAAGTGCAGAAATGAGTTTCAATCTCAGACTAGGAGGAAAATGTGGAAAGGACTGTAAGGATGAATGTCATATTATGGAGGTACAACTAGCAGAACCTTTTGCTGGACTGGAGTTAGAAAGTGGGGAAAAGAAGAATGGGCCTTACAAATCTGGATGAGGTCATCCTTTTGAAGGTAGAAAAAAAGGTAATAGGTTTGTAGGGGAGAAAATTAGGAGTTCTGCTTTGGAAATGTGAAGTTTAAACTACTACTAGCTATTCAAGGGCTTCCCTGGTGGCGCAGTGGTTGAGAGTCCGCCTGCTGATGCAGGGGACGCGGGTTCGTGCCCCGGTCCGGGAGGATCCCGCATGCCGCGGAGCGGCTGGTCTTGTGAGCCATGGCCGCTAGGCCTGTGCGTCCGGAGCCTGTGCTCCGCAGCGGGAGAGGCCACAGCGGTGAGAGGCCCGCGTACCGCAAAACAAAAACAAAACAAAACAAAAAATACTATTAGCTATTCAAGTAAAAGTGACATATTGACATTTACATAAATGAAGTAAATGCTCATTGAAGAGGTCAGGCAGGACTAAAAGCATATACTTGGGACTTATCAGCATGTAGATGATGTTAAAGAAATGAGACTGGGTTAAATCAATGTCAGAGAATACAGAGACGAGAATAGGAGAAGAGGAGAGAGGAGAGAAGGAAGGGAGAGGAGAAGAGACAGAGGGTCAGGGAAGAGAGGACAAGAAAGACTGAGCCCTAGGGAATACCAGCATTTAAATTCTTACAGATTAGGGTGTCTCTACCATAAGAGAAAAGGCTGGAGAGTACAACCTCATAGAAACAAGGAGAAGAAAGTGTTCCAATAGGAAGTGATTTCTCATCTCTACTGTATGCTGTTAAAAGTTTGTATACGGTGAAGAACACTGATTTGGTAATGTGGAGGTAATTGGTGATTTCCAAAGAGCAGTTGTGGTAGACTTATGAGTATGGAAGTCCAACTGTAATAGATTTAGGATAGAATGAAAGGTTATAAAGTGGAGACAGGAACTAGGTATCATTAGAGGTTAGTTTTTTGGGTTTTTTTTTCATAGAATGGAAGCAGAGAGATAGAATAATATGTAGAGGGATATGTTGGACCACGGGTGGCATTTTCTAAGACAGGAGACAAAAGACTGTATTTGTGTACATGTGGAGATGAATAAATAGAAAGGAAGAAACTGATGAATCAGAAAGAAAAGAGTTACTGGCAGAAAAGAAGTCCTTGGGGAGCAAAAGAGAATGATATTCCAGGCACACAGGAAGAATTTAGCCCATGATAGAAGCAGGAAAAACTCCTTAACTATATCAAGAGGGAAGAAAAACAACTGTAGGATAGAAGGAGGCTGCAACTGTTGTCAGCATTTAAAGTGGTCATCAAATGTGCCAGAATATTCATTTATTTTAGATCATTATCAAAATTTTAAAATTAATTTTTAAAAACCTCTTTCAGAGTCATGAACACATGAAAATGTATCAGCCCACTCAGTTTGATAAATAAAAGTCTACAAAATGAAGTCCAAATTTGTAATCTTGACTTCTTGAACTCATGAGGCCAGTTTCTTAAATATGTATATAACTCTTCATCATTTTTTTTTTCTTTAGAAACAAAGTCCCTCTCATTAAAAAGCTTTTGTCAACATTGTAATAGTCTTTAGCCAAAGTCTAAACTGGAAGAGAGTATACCTGGGGAATACACATCCTTAACTTTCTTTGTTCTTTTGGACCATGGTGGTTAACGGTTTTTTACTGGAGGTTCTATTCTCCAGTTTGTTGTGATCCAGCCTACTGTTTGACCGTTCATTATTTTGAACTATTCTTTAGTGTCCTAGAGAAGATTTAGACTTCCCACACTTCCTGCATGAACTTTTTTGTCCACATGGAATGTGGTTAAGCTCACCATTCTATTCCATTTCTTAGCATAGTACTCACTCGATCAACTGTTGTTGAGAGGTTTCTGGGACATTGAAGACGTAGATATATAATATAAGTCATATTTTCTGTTTTCCACACATAATGTGCTAATATGTAATTCAGAAGGAGGAGAGCATATTTTTAGGTCAGAGGGGGTCTAAGGTAGGGTTCATTAAAGAGGTAAAATC
Source organism: Delphinapterus leucas (assembly GCF_059928025.1). Taxonomy (NCBI): domain Eukaryota; kingdom Metazoa; phylum Chordata; class Mammalia; order Artiodactyla; family Monodontidae; genus Delphinapterus; species Delphinapterus leucas. The sequence goes on from NC_143133.1 coordinate 17,460,710, forward strand.
CCATCTGAGCAGAACAGTAAAGGATGTTAGCCATCCTTGGTAGAAGCTGAGGTAAAGGACCAGATAAGGAAAGAAACCAACATGACTAAAGGACAGAATATATACCATCCCTGACTTTGGCTGAATCATAGGTACATGAAAGGAAAATAGTGAAATGAAATTGTAAATGTAAATTCAGACTGGGTTAGGAAGTGATCTAGCTTAGAGATACAGGTCAAACACTGCCAGCATAGATCTGAAATTAACAGATAGCCATTGATGTTTTTTAAGGTGGGAGGTATTACATGGTTAGAACCATGCTTCTGAAAGGTAGATAAGGCAGCTACATGCCTGGGAGACAAAGTTGAAAGGCTGTGACTAGCAATGGTTGTCAACCTTGTGAAAGATCTTGCTTTGGAAAAGGAGGTTAAACTAGACACATATCCATGGTCAATGTCTGTTTCTTTTTCCATTAGGTTTCTTTTAAAATGCAATAGTTTAAACAAATGAAAAAAATGTCCCAAATAAAACAAGGTCAGAAATTTTATTGACTCCTTAAACATCCACTAAATGCGGAAAGCAATGACCTTACTTTCTGCTGAGACCTTCCTGAAAGCTTGCCAAAGTGGAAAGCTTCAGAATATCCTGATCATTTGTCAAGAGGCTCAAATTTGTTACTCCTAAAAGGATCAGTATTCTACAGCTGCGATAGGTCCTAATGACATCAGCTAAATATTTTACAGTGCCCTAAACATTGTTTTTGAATGCTAACAGAAAAGATGACCATTTTATTTCCTTATTTTTCAATGCATTAGTTACTTATCTGCTTAAATGTTTATTCAGTTTTTTGTTTCTTCTTCTAAATGACCTTAAGTATATCTTTATTTCTATATTTATCTGTCTAAAATGTACACAGCAATATAGGACAGGGTAAGGCCTGCTTAAGAGACATTATAAAGATGTTATCAAACTTATTAGAACGTAGAATGTGATACTGTACATAAATCTATCTTACTTTCCCTATTCAGGAGATTCTTCATTCTAAGAGTCAAAATCTCTGAAGATTTTAAAGATTTAAGCTATACATTTCCTTTACTTTTTTAAAAGTGGGGATCGCTTGCTTTCACACACGTAATAAAAAAAATTGCTTAGAGAAGAATAAAAAAGGGGACTTAACACTGCTTCATAGATGATTTATGAATAATTGATTGAAGAAATACATAAAAACCAACTACATTTTTAATGCACTGTCCTTACAAACAAATATATAGAAATAATAAAGTTTAATGTAAAGTAACTTTACTGTAAAATCTTTAGTAAGTCATGTTGCATCTTGAGCCACAAGTGATAATCCTAGTATAATCCAAGGTACTGGTTGTTGATTGTTTTTTATTCTCAGAAGGAATGAAATAAAAATCTACATTCATAGTAATTAGCTCACTTTTTAGGTTAGGAAACAAAATGAAGCTTATTTAGCTATAATGATTTCAGACATGAAAGCAAAACACATTTTTAGGATTTCTACAAAAATGATCAAAGTTTAAATTCACCCAAAAGATGTAACAATTTTAACTGCATTTGCCTCTAATAAGCTGGCCTCAAATTGTATAAATTTTTAAAAATGGATACAATTACTGGGAGGTTAAGGTAAATCTACTAATATAGAGGGTGAATTCAACATCCTTCTATTAATCGTTGAAAAGACAAATAGCCAAGAAGTAACTGAAGATATGAACAGTAAAAATAACAACTTTATTCTAATGGAGTTACACAGATTTCTGGGCCCTCAAATTAGAGTAAACAAATTTTTCTTGAGTGCATATGGCACAATTCACAAAATTATTTACTAGGTCATGAATCAGAAAACAATAAATTTCAAAGCATAGATATCATGCAGCTCATGTTCTCTCAGGATTATTCAATTCAGTTAAACATGCAAAAGAACAACAACAAAAGATGAATAAATAAACCCCCATATGTTTGGAAGTTTTTAAAAAACTTATCTAAACAACTTGTGGGAAAATTTGGCAATGTAAATTTTTAAAAATAATTAACTAAGGATAACTACATTGTACATTAAACCCTGTGGGAAAATGCAGAAACAATATTTTAAAGGAAATGTATAGCCTTAAATCTTTATACTAGGAAAGAAATACGGTTGAAAATTAGTCACAAAAGGAACACAGATTAAATTCCAAATTTGAAGGAATGATGGGAGCAGATCGAACTAGAAACACTTGCACATGAGTGGCATGTGTACCAAGGCAAGATGATACATAATAACAAAAACTGGAAAAAGCACATATGCTAATCACTAGTGGAATATACACATACATTTTGTTATAATCACATTGGAATATTAAACAGTAGAAAAAAGGAATGAAAGAAATCTGCATGCAAGAGATTGGATACATCTTGGTATTAACCTGTCATGTAGAATGAATTGGAAAGTATCTGAAAGAAAGAAAAAGTCCCCCAAGATAGTATGCAGTGTATACTATTATACACTTTAAAAACAAGCATTACATTTTTAAACTTTTTATTTTGAGATAATTATAGATTCACATACCATTGCAAGAAGTCATACAGAGAAATTTTGTACTCTTTATGCAGTTTCCCCCATTAGTAACATCTTGCAAAACCATACCACAATATCACAAGGATATTCACACTGATACACACCATCAATCTTATTCGTATTTCCCAAATTTAACTTGTACTCATTTTTGTGGATGTATTAGTTCTATGTAGTTTTATCACATGTATACATTTGTATATGGAGCACTATAGTCAAGATATAGAACAATCTATCTCAAGAATCCCTCCTATTTCTTCTTTATAACCACACCTCCCCAACCTTATCCCTTACTTCTGATAACTACTGATCTGTTCTATGTTGCTATAGTTTTGTTATTTCAAGAATCTTCTGTAAATGAAATCATACAGTATGCAACCTTGGGGACTGAATTTTTTCTCTGTTACTCCCTGTTGATTCATCCATGTCGTTGCCTCTATTAGTCATTTTTCCATCTTATTGCTGAGTAGTTTTTCATGGTATGGATGTACCACAGTTAGTTTAACCATTCACCTGTGAAGGACATCTGTGCTGATTTCAGTTTGTAGCTATTATGAATAAAGCTGCTATTTCTCTTCATGTACAGATTTTTGTTTGTTTTAATGAACATGAATTTCTATTTCTCTGGAATAAATGCCTGAGTTTTCCATAGCTCTGCTGTATGATAATTGTATGTTTAGTATTACACAAAAGTGTCAAACTGTTTTCCAAAGCGGCTGTATCATTTCACATTCCCACCAGCAATGTTCAAGTGATTGTTTCTCCGCATTCTTGTCAGTATTTGTTATTGTCCTTATTTCTTATTTTAGCCATTCTGATAGGTGTGGTTAGGATCTCTCACTGTGGTTTTAATTTGCACTTTCCTAATGATGCTGAAAATCTTTTTATCTGCCAAATGTTTTCTATGCATTTTTCCTAAAAGTTTTATACTGAAGTCCATTACCTGCTGTGAGTTAATTTTTGTATGAGGAAAGAGGTTTAAGTCATGATTTATTTCTTTACTTATGGATGTACAAGTGCTTCTGCATCAGTTGTTGGAAACAGCATAGGAATAATGTCAAAGATTGGGTTCTCTGGAAAACAGTAACTGAGAGGGAAATTTGTGTGTATAAAAGGAAGGAAGAGGAGAGGCTGGACTAAGTGAGATGCAGTCTCAGAAAAGAGCCTCAGCAGCCCTCGCAAGCTCTCGAGGTGGAATGGTTCCAGAGAGTTGTCCTGCATTGGAGCGAGGGACCTGGACCTATACACCCACCCCAGTCTCCTCCCACACAGCACATGCACGCGCACGTGCACACACACACACACACACACACACACACATATTCACTCACTCACTCACACTGATTGGATGCGTGCTGTCTCCGAAAGGAAGTGACCTTGGATGGGAAGAGTCTCAGGTAATTCCAAGAGGGAGCTGCAGGAAGACTTGCCAATCACCGACATTCCCGGCGCTTGGCTGGATAAGCTCCTCAGTCTTAAATAGATGATCCAGGCAGCTAACTTCAGCATCCACGACAAATGATAAATTAACGCAAAATAATGTTTAGCTCTGGGAGTGGGGAAGACAGAGGAATGGTATAGTGAAGGAGCCCTTAGAAGTGACTTATTTGTAAGGCTTTTGTGTTTGTTTTGGGAGGTAGTTTCCCAGGGGTTCATTATGTTATTAAATGAGTAACTAAAAATGTGAAGAAATCAAAAAGTAATAAAGAGAATCTTATACTTGGACCAATGATGATAGTTCTCATATACCAAAAATCAATATATAAAATGAAAGGTAATTTAGATAAATGAACTTGTGATTCTTCCTAAAAGAAAAATGTTAGCTTCAGAAGCTGAAGCATTTCATTGCCCAGTTGAACTTCTTCTCCAGCACACCTTGTACAGTAGTATGTTTCCTATGCCTCATGTTTCCTCTCACCTTAATATCAAATAAAATGTCCTTAATCCATTCTGAAAATCTATCCACGACTTTTGCTATTTGCTAATTTGCTATTCTGTTCTTGGAAATTACCCAGACAAAGCAATGAATGATTCCAAAGTCTTAAAATTTAGTATTACTTTCTTGTCTTTTTAAGAGAGAAATCATGGTTTGACTTTCCTATTTCTTATACATGAATTCAGTAAAAGTGCACGTGGGGGAAATCACTGAAAGCTGAAATAACTGAGACTCCTGCATATAATTTCCATTTCCAGTCTGATTCAGTGATTTCCATTTCCAGTTAGCTTCACTAGAATGAAAGTCTGTGAATTGTCATATATTTGCTAACAGCAATTCTCCTGGGGGAAAAAAATCATTTGTTGTCTCTGAAGTATGACTCTTTAGGCAGAGGATAATGTGTTTACTCTGTGGTGTCTGAGTTTTCGTCTTAGCTTGAATTTGCCTTTACTTAAGTGATGGGTCCTGGGTGTGGGGAAGGGAGTGGTAAGGGGATAAAGGTCAGGTTCCCTTGATGGCACAAATTTGACAAGGAATTCAAATTCAGTCGTTTCCAATTCATAACCTAGACTTCTCTAGAAACCTGTATGCTATGTGCTCCAATTTCCGACTTTTCATTCTTTGAAGTTTGTTTATGATTTGCAGGCATGCCAAGAGTGATATGAATATAAAAGAGCAGTCAGAGTCATTGTTTCTGCAGTTGCTTTGCTAATCTGTAAAGTGCATCTCCCTGCATTTTGATTGCAGTGCCAATCAGGTTCTCCCTGTGCACGTGTGGTACTGCCATTCCGCTATATGACTTTTGATGGCAACAACCAGAATTTGTACAGGACCTCCATTTTTAAAGTTACCCCAGTGCAAAAAGCATTGCTGTTTAAGGATTTACACAAATGTCACAATTATAATATGTTACAATAAATGCTGCTATATATATTTCGTATAAAATGCTTTGTCACAATTTTTCTCCTCTGGTATGGAACTTAGAAGAGAAAATGAGATCTTTGAGTAGGAATTCTAGTAAATGTTTCTCATTTTCTCATTACACTACTAGGGAGTAGGTGTGATTATTGTCATTTTACAAATTGTGACTGAAACTAGGATATGTTAGGTTATCTGAAGGGTAAAAGAGACTGATAAGGTTGCTAGAGTGGAACTCATTTTCTTTCCCATCAAACTAGAATTTCGTCAATTTTTTTCTGAGTGACTTGGATTTTAACAAGAATTCAAACCCAACAAACAAACAAAAAAGAGTTTGGCTGCATGATATAATATTTGGAAAATCTAGGTTAATCTGTGTTGCTCAAATTTCTTCACAGCAATACTTCTCAAAAATTTTAATAGTATGATACAGTGCAATGTAACCCATCCATCCTCCAAAGATGTAGGGTTTCCTTGTTTAACTTATAAACATCTCAAGAGAAATACTACTCCAAGGTACAGAATTTGAGAAAGGTGCTGCTTCCAAAGTATATAGACTTCTCAATAAAGTGGTTTTTTGAAAAAAAAAAAAAATCTAGCTCAGTTTCAAAAGCAGAGAGTCACAAAATCACTTTTTCCACAAGGTATAAAGGAAACATTTACTTGGAGTGACTGCAAGTATGTGCTAAGGGTTACATGTATTTTGTTCTCAATGTTTTCTTAAAACCACAGGAAGGGATTAGGTTTTATATATTCTCTCAGATCTTCACATCTTTAAAGGCAGACAAAGGCATCAGGGTAGGCTGTGATTTATTCTCCAGAGGATTCCTATTTGCATTTTATAAGCATTTTTGTTTTGGCATGTGTTCTACCAAGGAGCCTAGAAAAGACTTCAGAACATGGCAGGCCTTTGATAAAAGGAAGGCAAATTGTCCCACACAGTGCTTTTCACACTGTTGGCCAAAAAAATTGGGCGGGGGAGGGGTTCTTGGCACTCATACTTTCCTTCTTTCGGCTCTTCACCCTTTAACACACACCTATACATAGCACACATGCATATACACTCACAAACAATGCTAATGGGCAAACCAGGAGAAGTAAAATGTGGATCATGATATAGGTATAATACTTTGAAATCTCTAGTCTTCAGCATTTGAAAGGAAGCTGATACATGATTTTATCATTCTAATGTATTTCTTTCAATTTGTATAAATCAATATTTATCATGCTTTTACTACCTCTCAGGATTTATAGTAGTAATAAGGAGGCCAAGTATGAACAAGATAGAAAAAGCCCCTGAAGACTTGGGGCTTAAAGTCAGGTATGAACATTGAGGTGGAAATTGAAGTGTGAAGAGGTTCAGGGCACAAAGCAATGGGTCAAAATGTGGGGATTTATACTTGTCTAGGAATGAGGAAGGTTTCCTTAAAGAACTAACTCTTAAACTGACAGGAAAGGATGAACAGGAATAGGGTGAAAATGAAGGAGTAATAGCATCTCATATAAATATACCCCCCCTTCCCAACACACACACACACGCAAAATCCCAGAACCAATAGATTCTGTAAATACAGTTTAAGTCCCCTTCATACGAACGAGTTCCATTCCGAGAGTGCGTTCGTACGTAGGTCCAGTTTGTTCGTTAAGTCCAACAAAGTTAGCCTAGGTGCCCAGCTAACACAATCGGCTATATAGTGCTGTACTGTAATAGGTTTATAATACTTTTCACACAAATAATACATAAAAAACAAACACAAAAATAAAGAAAACATTTTTAATCTTACAGTACAGTACCTTGAAAAGTACAGAAGTACCAGCTACATCATCGCTGCTTTTACGCTTGCTTCCGGACATCCTGGGCTTGAAATAAAGATACTGTACTACCATACTCTATACAGTACTGTACAGTAAAGTACACAAAAGCACAACCACTTGTAGAGGATGCACGCACATGACAATGTACGAACTAACTTACGTAACTGGAAATGTGAAAGCATGTTCACATATTTGAAAGTTCACAATTTGAAGGTTCATATGTAGGGGACTTGCTGTAATGCTTGAAATCTGAAAGAATCTCAGAAGATTTAAATAGCATAAAGGACAAAGGTAAAGTGAGATAAGGCTAGAGCTATACGGACCAGACTGTGGATAGTTTTGTAAGGATTTTGTATATTTTAAAACAATGTGAAGTTACCACACAGTTCTAAGAATGCAACGACAGTTATATTTGTATTTTCAAAAAAAGATTCCTCTGGTTTCCAGGCCAAGAATGAATTAGAAAGGGCAAACACGGACATGAAGAGAGTGATCAGGAAACTTTTACAGTGATAATTATTTGAATTTCAATGATGACAAAAGAAGAAATTTTAATATTCTAGACATATTTCTGAGGTAGGAAAAACAATTTCATGAATGATTAGATGTGGAATATGAGGGAGAATGAAAAATCAAGGATTGCTTTGAGGTTTTAAGTTTGATTACCTTGGGAGATGGTGGTCCCTTTTGCAATGAAAAGGAGCACCGAAAGAGAAATACGCCTCCTTGAGATGATGTGTTTGCTTGGTTAATACATTGAAAGTTTTTTTTTTTTTTTTTTGGACTTTGGTACGATCTTTCTTCTTATTTTTTTTTAACGTTTTTATTGGAGTAAAATTGCTTTACAATGGTGCGTTAGTTTCTGCTTTATAACAAACTGAATCAGTTATACATATACATATATCCACACATCTCTTCCCTCTTGCATCTCCCTCCCTCCCACACTCCCTATCCCACCTTTCTAGCTGGTCACAAAGCACCAAGATGATCTCCCTGTGCTATGCGACTGCTTCCCATTATCTATCTAATTTACATTTGGTAGTGTATATATAGACATATATACACTACCACTCTCTTTGCCCCAGCTTACCCTTCTCCCTACCCATGTCCTCAAGTCCATTCTCTAGTAGGTCTGCATCTTTATTCCTGTCTTGCTACTCGGTTCTTCATGATCATTTTTTTTTTTTTAGATTCCATATACATGTGTTAGCATACGGTATTTGTTTTTCTCTTTCTGACTTACTTCACTCTGTATGACAGACTCTAGGTCCATCCACCTCACTACAAATAGTTCAATTTCGTTCCTTTTTATGGCTGAGTAATATTCCATTGTATATATGTGCCACTTCTTTATCCATTCATCTATTGATGGACACTTAGGTTGCTTCCATGTCCTGGTAATTGTAAATAGAGCTGCAATGAACATTGTGGTACATGAATCTTTTTGAATTATGGTTTTCTCAGAGTATATGCCCAGTAGTGGGATTGCTGGGTCATATGGTGGTTCTATATTTAGTTTTTAATGAACCTCCATACTGTTCTCCATAGTGGCTGTATCAATTTACATTCCCATCAACAGTGCAAGAGGGTTCCCTTTTCTCCACACCCTCTCCAGCATTTATTGTTTGTAGACTTTTTGATGATGGCCATTCTGACTGGTGTGAGATGATATCTCATTGTAGTTTTGATTTGCATTTCTCTAATGATTAATGATGTTGAGAATTCTTTCATGTGTTTGTTGGCAATCTGTATACCTTCTTTGGAGAAATGTCTATTTAGGTCTTCTGCCCATTTTTATATTAGGTTATTTGTTTTTATGATATTGAGCTGCATGAGTTGCTTGTATGTTTTGGAGATTAATTGTTTGTCAGTTGCGTCATTTGCAAATATTTTCCCCCATTCTGAGGGTTGTCTTTTCGTCTTGTTTATGGTTTCCTTTGCTGTGCAAAAGCTTTGAAGTTTCATTAGGTCCCATTGGTTTATTTTTGTTTTTATTTCCATTTCTCTAGGAGGTGGGTCAAAAAGGATCTTGCTGTGATTTATGTCATAGGGTGTCCTGCCTATGTTTTCCTCCAAGAGTTTTATAGTGTCTGGCCTTATATTTAGGTCTTTAATCCACTCTGAGTTTATTTTTCTGTATGGTGTTAGGGAGTGTTCTAATTTCATTGTTTTACATGTAGCTGTCCAGTTTTCCCAGCACCACTTATTGAAGAGGCTTCCTTTTCTCCACTGTATATTCTTGTTCCTTTATAAAAGATAAGGTGTCCATATGTGTGTGGGTTTATCTCTGGGCTTTCTATCCTGTTCCATTTACCTATATTTCTGTTTTTGTGCCAGTACCATGCTGCCTTGATTACTGTAGCTTTGTAGTATAGTCTGAAGTCTGGGAGCCTGATTCTCCAGCTCCGTTTTTCGTTCTCAAGATTGCTTTGGCTATTCGGGGTCTTTTGTGTTTCCACACAAATTGTGAAATTTTTTGTTCTAGTTCTGTGAAAAATGCCAGTGGTAGTTTGATAGGGATTGCATTGAATCTGTAGATTGCTTTGGGTAATAGAGTCATTTCCACAATGTTTATTCTTCCAATCCAAGAACATGATATATCTCTCCATCTGTTTGTATCATCTTTAATTTCTTTCATCAGTGTCTTATAGTTTTCTGCATACAGGTCTGTTGTCTCCTTAGGTAGGTTTACTCCTAGGTATTTTATTCTTTTTGTTGCAGTGGTAAATGGGAGTGTTTTCTTAATTTCACTTTCAAATTTTTCATCATTAGTGTATAGGAATGCAAGAGATTTCTGTGCATTAATTTTGTATCCTGCTACTTTACCAAATTCATTGATTAGCTCTAGTAGTTTTCTGGTAGCATCTTTAGGATTCTCTGTGTATAGGATCATGTCATCTGCAAACAGTGACAGCTTTACTTCTTCTTTTCCGATTTGGATTCCTTTTTATTTCTTTTTCTTCTCTTGATTGCTGTGGCTAAAACTTCCAAAACTATGTTGAATAAGAGTGGTGAGAGTGGGAAAACTTGTCTTGTTCCTGATCTTAGTGGAAATGGTTTCAGTTTTTCACCATTGAGGACGATGTTGGCTGTGTGTTTGTCATATACGGCCTTTAGTGTGTTGAGGCAATTCCTTCTATGCCTACTTTCTGGAGGGTTTTTATCATAAATGGGTGTTGAATTTTGTCAAAAGCTTTCTCTGAATCTATTAAGATGATCATATAGTTTTTCTCCTTCAATTTGTTAATATGGTGTATCACACTGATTGATTTGCATATATTGAAGAATCCTTGCATTCCTGGGATAAACTCCACTTGATCATGATGTATGATCCTTTAAATGTGCTGTTGGATTCTGTTTGCTAGTATTTTGTTGAGGATTTTTGCGTCTATACTCATCAGTGATATTGGTTTGTAGTTTTCTTTTTTTGTGACATCTGTGTCTGGTTTTGGTTTCAGGGTGATGGTGGCCTCACAGAATGATTTTGGGAGTGTTCCTCCCTCTGCTATATTTTGGAAGAGTTTGAGAAGGATAGGTGTTAGCTCTTCTCTAAATGTTTGACAGAATTCACCTGTGAAGCCATCTGGTCCTGGGCTTTTGTTTGTTGGAAGAAGATTTTTAATCACAGTTTCAATTTCATTACTTGTGATTGGCCTGTTCATATTTTCTACTTCTTCCTCGTTCAGTCTCGGAAGGTTGTGCATTTCTAAGAATTTGTCCATTTCTTCCAGGTTGTCCATTTTATTAGCATATAGTTGCTTTTAGTAATCTCTCATGATCCTCTGTATTTCTGCAGTGTCCGTTGTTACTTCCCCTTTTTCATTTCTAATTCTGTTGATTTGAGTCCTCTCCCTTTTTTTCTTGATGAGTCTGGCTAATGGTTTTAATACATTGAATTTTAAGTTAACAACCTATGTTCAATTTAACCAGTGCTTACAGAACTAGTGAGAAAGTGTAGGAGTGACCGTGGCTCCCTCACTCTCCCCCATTCTGGCAGTGATGCTATTCCCCAGCCTCTTCTCATTCTACAGGGATTGTTTTATTTAGGACCATAGAGTTCATCCCAACTTGATCTCTGAAGCAGTGTTAATTTTGAATTGGATTCCAATATTGAATGTAATGCACAAGCACGCAGCTAAGTGTCATTCATGAGTGGGGACATTCCCCCCAGAAGTATCAGATACAACCTGGTGTGACTAAGCAGACCTTCAGGAAAACTCATCATGTTATTCCTGTCAAAACAACATTACTGGTAAGCTTGATACCCTGAGTCTAAAGCAAACTGAGAATCTTCTTTTCTCTTTTTCTTCTTTGTTAAAGTGCATTATGTTTCATTTTCTTTCTGAAAATACCAGATAACTTAGCAGGCATATGTACAGATTTAACTTCAACTGAAGCTCTAAGGTCACAAATTATGATAGTGACAAATGTCTATAAATTGCTTCGAGTAACTTTGGGTCCCTTGTTATCATTTACAAATTCAAACTGATATCTCGGGGGTATAATCAGATATGCTAACCTTGACCAGTTGTATGCTAATCTCATAACACGCCTTAAAATCAGATTTTAGTTCTTAACAGTTTAATCGACTTTTCCCATTAGAGGGTAGCAAACTGTTACCTCTAAGACAAGACAAGAATTGTGTGTGATTCTTGGAATAGGAAATAGCAATCCCATCTTTTTGAAGCTCTAGCTTCTTATGTCAGCTTCAGGACATTCTACCTCACATCTAGAGCCTCTGTGATTAAGGAACAGCATTTCTTTGTACAAGGTCAATGGAACTCTGATTTTTAAAGTTGCAGAGACTCATGGTGAGAAACATAAAAAGAGAGTAAACAAAATGAATGGAAAGAATTACTAGAGATTAATTCCTATCTTTGACCATTTCTTTCCAGAATTTAAGCTATCTCTGCTTTCTCTGTTAGATAAATAGCCATTGAAAAACTAAGGCAAATCTAATGTTAGAAGAAATACTTCGGGATAAAAAAAGAGAGAAAGAAAAACTCTTTTAAATAAACCCTATGATTTTATTACCTACTATTATGTTCCAGTCCATAAAGTGTGTCCCATGTTTGCAAATATAGTGTCAACCATTGGAGCATTTAATACACAATGTAAACTTGGCTTCTCTTTGTTCTGGAACAGATTGAACTCATGTGAAGCCAAATTTCAGATCCAAGTACAACTGGAAAATTAGAACTTTGATCTTGCAGGAAAAGCATATCACGAAGTCAGTTTAATTGCCTTCTGTAGTTGGTGTTTCTGTAACCATGACAACAAACTATGAAAATCAGTAATGTTACCATTTAGGGCTTGTAACCCATCAAGCTAACAGGATTGTAAGGAAAAACTGTATGGAAAGGACTTATTCTGGTAAAGGAGAACAGGGTGGAAGAAGGAGAATTTCAGAGAAAGCAGTACTTTTCTGGTACAGACTGAACACTCAAGCTTAGATTTCCCATTTACAGAGTTCTATGATCTCTGGAGTTCTACCATACATTAACTTCATCTATATGAAGTATTTAATGTAGATCTGAGCCTTGGATGGTAGAGTGCTTTCTAAGTTGATGTCCTATTGCATAGTAAGTATCACTAAAAAAAATCAGTACCTTGTATGTGTGTCTTATACATTTTTGAAGATAAGGACTACTTATTTACCAAATAGATCAACTAATATTAATGGACTTTTACAGAGTAAAAATAAAGTAAAAACTTGAAATTTTATAATTTTTATTTACTACTGTAGTTAATTTTTACTGTCAAAAGTTAGTACACAAAGTGATTTTTCTAATGTACTAAAAGGCTCATAAAGAGTGTGGTCACTAACCCTATGTCTTCCCACCTCTCTCAATTTTTCCCAAGGAAACAATTCTAACAGTTTTTGGGTTTTTTCTGGTAATTACTTCCACATTTCTAAATAAAATATGCTTATATTGCTACTTAGGAATTAGCAATTTGGCATTTACCTATTGAATCCTCGTTATGCCAGATGGAAATATAGCTCTCTCTTCAACCTGTCTTCTCCATCCTCCTAAATAATTATTGATTTATTAAATTAAAACGTCAGTGTTTATGTCATCAAAACTATATACTATTGGGCTTCCCTGGTGGCGCAGTGGTTGAAAGTACGCCTGCCGATGCAGGGGACGTGGGTTCGTGCCCTGGTCCGGGAAGATCCCACATGCCGCAGAGCGGCTGGGCCCGTGAGCCACGGCCGCTGAGCCTGCGCGTCCGGAGCCTGTGCTCCGCAACGGGAGAGGCCACGACAGTGAGAGGCCTGCGTACAGCAAAAAAAACCAAACAAACTATATACTATTGTTGACTACAGAGCCAAGTATTGTACTACGACTGAGTTTTTAATTGTACAAACTTGTTTTCCTTAAATCAATAATTCCTTCCTTTTCCCTTGTCTAACTCTCTCCTTCTTTCTCCTCTCTCCTCTCCCCTCCTCTTTTCTCTTCTCTCTCTCCCTCTCCTTGTATGTAACCACCACCAAATCATCAACAACAATCACCAATGAATCACTTCTCATAGCATCTATTTACAAAGTCTTTTATTTTCCTGGAGATCATTCTTCTTCCATAAGTTAAAAACTGCCCTGGTTATTTTAAAAAACAACCCGACTCCCAGTCATCATAATGCTTCTCTTCACCATTCTCCTGGGTTAGATCTACCCATTCCTGGATCTAACATCTTTCTCTATCTTGGTTTACATTACTACCTCATCTAATCACTCTCTAAGAAGGAGTGCATAGGACAAGATTTTGGGGTCCTTGAACTTCTGAAATATATATATATATATATATTTTTTTGCGGTACGCAGGCCTCTCACTGTTGTGGCTCCAGACGCACAGGCTCATGGGCCATGGCTCACATGCCCAGCCACTCTGTGGCATGTGGGATCTTCCCGGACCGGGGCACGAACCCGTGTCTCCTGCATTGGCAGGCGGACTCTCAACCACTGCGCCACCAGGGAAGCCCTGAAATATATTTTTTTATGTTACATATACTTGTATCAAAATATGTCTAGTTATAGAAACATGCACCCCAATATTCATAGCAGCATTATTTACAATAGACAAGATATGGAAGCAAACCAAGTGTCCATCAACAGATGAATGGGTAAAGAAGAAATGGTGTATGTATGTATGTATATATATATATATATATATATATATATATATATATAATGGAATATTACTCAGCCATAAAAAAGAATGGAATTCTGCCATTTGCTGCAACATGGATGGACCTAGAGAATATTATGCTCAGGAAATAAGTCAGAGAAAGACAAGTACAGTATACCCCTTATACATGGAACCTAAAACATAATACAAATGAATGTATGTAGCAAACAGAAACAAACTCACAGATAAAAAGAATACAGATTCCCTCTCCCTTCCTCTCAAAAAACAAAACTTCTTTGTTTTTCCATGTTTGAATTTTTTTTTCTATTTATTAAAGTATAATTGACATATAACATTATGTTCGTTTCAGGTGTACAATATGATTCAATACCTGCAGATTTCAAAACGATCACCACAATAAGTCTAGTTAACATCTGTCACCATGCATAGTTACAGATCTTTTTCTTGCGATGAGGATTTTAAGATCTACTCTCTTACCAACTTTCAAGCATGCAATACAGTATCATTAACTATACATTATATTCCCCATGACTATTTTTCTTATAACTGTAAGTTTGCACTTTTTACATCCTACATATAAGTGAGATCATGTGGTACTTGTTTTTCCTAATGCCTTCAAGGTCCATCCATGTTGTTGCAAATAAATTGTTTTTATTTTAACAGTTTTTTCTTCTTGTAAACATATTTATTTAAAGCTACATTTTGTGACCAGATAGCTCACAAATTTTCCAGTTTTCAGGGAGTTAGTGTTTTTCTACTTACTTTTATTATTTTCTAGCTTAATTCCATTATGATCATTAAGGCTTTCTCTGTGGCCCCAAATTTGGTGTGTTTATTGTATATGCACTTGAAAATATAGTACTCTGCATGTGCACTTGAAAAAAAAATGAATTTTATTGCTGTTGGATGCAATATTCTTCATAAGCCCACTGGGCCAATTTTTCAAAATTTTTTGTTTAGATTTTGTATATTCTTGTGGATATATTTTTTTTCTATTTGTTCCTTTATTAAGAGAGGTGTATTAAAGTCTTCCTCTATGCTTGCTGATTTGTCTATTTCTCTTTTAGTTCTGCCAATTTTTTATATTTATGGTTTAAAGTTATACTTTGTGTGATTCAGATTTAGGATTGTGGTGTCTTTCAGTTATACTGATCTTTTTTCATTATGAAATACCCCTCTTTATTTTGCCCAAAGTCTATTTCATCTAACATTACTACAGCTTTATCAGCTTTACTTTTGTTAGTATTTACATTGTATATTTTCATTCCTTTTATATTCAAAGTTTTAATGCCCTTATATTTAAAGAGTGAATTGTTAAAGCATCATAGAATTGGGTTTTGTTTTATTTATCTAAGCTGACAATCTTAAACTACTTCTAAGAGTAGTCAATTTACCTTTAATGTAATTACTCACATATTTAGATTTATATGTATCATCTTACTATTGTATTTAATTTGGTTTACCTGTTTTGTGTCACCCTTTCCCCTATTTTTTTGTGTTATATTTGATTAATCAAGTACTTTATGACTTACTTTTTATTCTATTAACCTTTAGTTATTAGTTTTTATTCTTTCAGTGATTATCCTAGAGATAATCATACGAATTTTTACTCTGAAGGCTTGTGGTATATCTTGCTATAACTTTTAGAGCTCTAGCATCTGTTCTTTAATCAGAAAATACAGTGAAAAATAATTTCAGGGCTTCCCTAGTGGCACAGTGGTTGAGAGTCCGCCTACTGATGCAGGGGACACGGGTTCGTGCCCCGGTCCGGGAAGATCCCACATGCCGTGGAGCGGCTGGGCCCGTGAGCCATGGCCGCTGAGCCTGCACGTCCGGAGCCTGTGCTCCGCAACAGGAGAGGCCACAACAGTGAGAGGCCTGCGTACCACAAAAAAAAAAAAAAAAATTCAAATAAGTTGGCTTTTTCTTTTGTGTTAGAAATAATTTATGGATTTATTAAATGCAGATTTTACACCTAAATTTCCCTGGCACAATTTGCTATTGTGTCCAAATATCAAATTTATAATTTCACATGAACTTTTTTTCTTACACTTAGAGTCCATTATTAAAACAATAGATGGATTTCTGTTT
Organism: Delphinapterus leucas; assembly: GCF_059928025.1. Classification (NCBI taxonomy): domain Eukaryota; kingdom Metazoa; phylum Chordata; class Mammalia; order Artiodactyla; family Monodontidae; genus Delphinapterus; species Delphinapterus leucas. The sequence goes on from NC_143133.1 coordinate 17,477,172, forward strand.
TGTAATAGTGGTTTCCTTGTGTAATTTAAATAATGTCTTGCAGAATTACAGTCGTGCAAAGCTTATACTCTTTCTTATTTGTGTAAGAAAATTAAGGTTTTCCACCTTAATCCTGCCTGATTAAAAATAGTGGAATAAAATGGTGAGTCAGCATTTAGGAGTCATATACATTGAAAGAGCCAAATTCCTTTCGTAGTTTCCATTTAATTCTCTAAACTCACACATTTCTGACAAAATACATATTTCTCACCATGAAATAGTTCTAATGACATAGCATGTTCCAAATTCTTAGAAAAATAGCATAATGCTGCAGCAAGAGTAAACAGCCATTACAAAGTGAAATAGTTTATTTCTTCAACTTATCTAGCATAAAAGTTGAAATCCTTGGGTAGCCTTAATCAGAACATTTAAATATCTTTAGATATTTAAAAAGTAGATTCTATATCTTAATGACCCTTCAAGTATTCTCAGGTGCTTTAAGATATGACAATGTAGATGCTTAATTCTAAAAATATCATAACTTCAGTTTACTGTATTTTCATTTTTATTTTAATGATTTATATCTCATGGTATCATGTTTTTGAAATATCACATAACTACATCAAGAGTAATCATAGTTACCAGATATATAAATGGTAACATATGGAAGTGTTTGTTTATCATTTTGAACTTCAAGAATAATGGTCATGTATCTTTAATACAGATATTTTTGTCCGAGAATTGAGGGTATCATTGCAGACTTTGTCTCTTGCTCCTTTCTAGGAGAAATATATCTAAACAGAGATGCAATATAAGTCTTTGGTATTTGGTAGCTTTGCCTAAGGCTACAAGTGGAAATAAATGTAATATGACAGTATGACATGACTTACACTGATAAGCTGTGTCACCAGCAGGCAAAATAGAAAAGAAATAAGTTGTTAGTCCGATGTTATCGATTTTTTATCCTTCCCCCCCAAAATAGAGCCATATCAAACAAACAACCCCCTCAACTAGAAACATTAGGATATTTGGACATTTCTTTTTTTTCTCCATGACTTTCTGGATGCTACCTAACGTATTTTTTAAGGGAAGAGAGTAAAATTTAAATCGGTTAGTGTTGATAAATTATCTTAGAATTCAGAAATAAAATCTACTGATTCACATGGCATTTCAAAACAATAACCAAACTTTTCTTGTTTCCACTTTATGGAGGCTTGACTACAGTTAAGGTTTAAGAGGCACAAAAATTTTAACACTGTCACTGTTAACATGTAATTTGTGAACAAATGAAAAGAAATACACTTTTATACCCAGATGTGCAATGCACAATATTGGCCATATCAATCAAGTCATAATGTATACTTTGACCTACTAAAAATGCTAAACTCAGAGATGTCTGGATGTAGTGCCTCTAGTCACCATTTTACTCTTTAGATTTGGGTTTCTACTCTCAGAATTTAAAAGAAATTCATCTTCTTATCGCCAAATCCATTAGCATTTCCTGAGTCCTACTTTCTTCATTTCTGTACAGGAGCTGCCTTTATTTAATGCTTTTCTTTCATCTCCTAGGCCTTTAACGCTTGTTTATCTCAATTCCTATTCTGTTGTCTTTTACTACTCTCTCTTTGCCTCCTGTTCAAGTTCTTTACTTTACCTGGGTTCCAAAATATGACTAAGCCACCAAGATTTTGTCTTTGGCCATATTCCCTTATTTCTTTAAGCCTACTCTTCTTCAGAATCATCTATGGTCCTCAGCATCAATTAATCTCTGTTCTCTGTGCTCTCAGCTCCATAGAAGAATCTCTATCTGGACACTCCATAAGAATCTCAATTCCACCAACCATAAACTTAATTCATTATATCTGCCACACCTGAATTGTAAAGGCATTCTTGCTCTTCCTTCTCCTACTGGCCCACCTACCATCTGAACAAATATTAATTCTGAAAACTTGGACTCACCATTGGCCTTTCTCCACTGACTCATGTTTAGTAAGCCCTAATTTATGTAAACTTATATTACAAAATTTCACTCAACTTCAGTCTTTCCTTTTCATTCACATTTCTCCACATTAGTTTAAATCCTTGTGATAATTTGTCTGAACCACTGCAATTATCTCCTAACTGTTCTTTAAGATTCTAATCTCTACACTTCAGTAGTTGCTTTATATGATGACAAGAACAGCTTTAATGATGTCATTTCCTCTTCAAAAAAGCTTTAGAGGCTTCCAGGTACATACTGACTGAGTAAAGATCATCTTTTGTTTCCTGGAAGGTCTGGAAGTCAGAATCAACATTATGAGAACTGATATGAGCATACTAGTAAAGTACATTTTTAAAATTTAGTAACATTTAATTGAGGGTACTCCAGCCAACAAAGGGCTTTTAAGGCATTTTTTTACTTTAAAATATATTGTGAACTATCACATTACTTACTTCTTATAGGAAGGACCCTGCCTTTTGAACATAATTTACAAGGATTTACATTGTCTTTTTATCACCCAATGTGTGAGATTTATATGAGCTATATTGTATATAAGTACTTTACAGTGATCACAGAATTTCATCTATTGTCTTTATTGATGAGTGTCCCAATCATCTCTTGCTCATATTCATGACATAAGGAAGAGTACTGAGTATTTATTAATTTCTTATAATATCTCAAAAAATTCAATAAATATTATCTCAATATTTACAATAACCTTGTGTGATAAGGCAACTGAGATGATATATAATCAAGTGATTGATAATCACAATCAAGTGACTTGTCCAAGGTCATGCAGCTAATAAGCAGAAAAGCTAGAATTCAAACAGAGATCTACTTAACTCCAAGCATTCATATTCTATTACACTATGCAACATTTTTATATGTGCAGATGTAGAATATTTTAAAGGAAATGAGAGAGCTTAATTCTAATCCAATTTTTACCATTGACTCTTTATCTAGCCTGAATCAAATCTAGAAACTCCTTTTCCTCCTCTGAAAATGAGGTGTGCTACAGCATTTAGTACAGGGAATAGAAACCATTCCAGGCATTTTAACAAAGAAGTTCTTTATACAGATCATTAAAAGCTTGTAACATTTTTGGAAGGGCTAGAGATGGTTGATCAAAAGGCTGTCACTAAGTGTCAGAGTAATAGTACCACAGTTGCCACGCAGAGATCAGGAAATGGGAACTGCTGTCAACTTAATAGCTGCCACTACCCAAAAAGCTGGTGACTGGGGAATGAAATGTAGAGTACAACCTCCCCCAAAACCGGAGACACAGAAAAGGGAATGGCCTCTGCCTTGTAAAAAGTCATCCAGTTGCCATTTCATTGGCAGAACCTCAATCACATTCTTAAGCTTAGTGGCCAAGAAGTTTGGAAAATTTACTTTCCAACCTTCCAATCCATGTAATATAAAGGAAATATTAAAGATAATGGGTATGAATTCTGGTTGCCAAAAGGCAATATCTAGTCCATGGAGTAGACCTGACGACTTTGTGCTGTTTCTAACATTCCATCTTTAAGAGCAGCCAATAGCAGTTGTGCCAGCTATATATACTCCAGCCCAGTCTTCATTATGAATTATTATGGGGAAGGTCAAGTAATAATGTAAAGAAAATGTGTAACCCTGATGGTTCTACCTCAGCTCTGTCCAGCAGAACTATAATACAAGCTCCATATGTACTTTCTTAATAACCATATTAGAAAAAAAATTTTTAAGATAAATTAATTTTAAAAATCTATTTTATTTAGGCTAATATATGTCCAATAATTTCAAAATGTAATTAATATAACATTATAATGAAATATTTTACTTTATTTTTTCATACCAAGTCTTTGTAATACAGTATATATTTTACACCTATAGCCCATCTCATTTTGGGTGCTAAATTTTCAGTAGGAATATTTGAGCTATATTTAGATTTCATAAAATTCATATTCAAAATAGTAAATTCACATTCTCTAAGTTGTTCTAAAAATATTTACATGTTTTAAAATTCTGACCCTAGCCTCCCCTAATTTTCCTTTAATATTTGCATGCACATTGATAAAACCTGTTCATCCTTCTCACATTTGCCTTTAAAGAAAGAAAATATCAGTTGTGGCAGGCAGAATGATGTGCCCCCACCCAAGATGTCTCCATCTTAAACTCTGGAACCGTGAATATGCTATATTATGGGGCAAAGGGGAATTAAAGTTGCAGACAGAGGTAAAGTAGCTAATTATCTGACAATAAAATAGATTATTCCGGATTATCCTAGTGGGTCCAACATAATCACAAGGGTCCTTAAAAGAGGAAGAGAAAACCAGACAGAGAGATGGCAGCTTAACAAAGACTCTGCCCAATGTTGCTAGCTTTGAAGATGGAAAAATTGGGTCACAAGACAAAGAATGTAGGTGGTCTTTAGAAGCTGTAAAAAGGAAGGAAAAAGAACTCCTCAACAGCCTTCAAAAGGAATGCAGCCTACCAATATCTAGACTTTATCAGTAAACCCCATTTCTAATTTCTGACCTCCAGAAATATAAGATAATATATTTGTTTTGTTTTCAGCCACTACATTTGTGGCAAAGTGTTACAGCAGCAATAGGAAACTAATGCATCAGTTTCAAAATCAGGTCTTTCCAAGTTTAGCAAATTCACTAACTCTTATGTCAATTCAGTACTATAAAACTAGAATTTGGTTTTCCAGCTTCTTGGCCAGAATGGAAGAATATTGGAAGTCTTCAATCCACCCTAACAATTAACAAACTGAACAAACTATAATACAAAATCAACAGCTCATTTTAGATGAGTGAGAGATGGGAGGTCACAGGGCAAACTACTGTCCCCCAAATTGGAAAGACAGACACATGGATACAGAGAATCAAACGTAACTGGAACAGAAGCTCGTGAGTAGAAGCCTCTGTGGAAACCAGTACCAAGTACCAAGGTAGGAAACCAGTACCAAGGTAGGAAAACCTAAACTGTAATTGACATTGCTATAAGATTAGTGTGGACAAATCTGAGAGACAGAAACGGCAGTGGAGCCTAGTCATAGAGAGACCCCAATATTATTGTGAGCTTTACCACCAGGAGCTCTACCACATTCTTACAGTGAAGATCAGAAGAAAATTCCTTTGTGCTTCCAGCAGAAGAAGAGAAAACACAACCATTGTGAAACACACCAGAGCCTTTGGTTCTTCTTAACAAGGCCTACCCTAAAAGAAACTATCTCACCAGAGCTTTAACCATTGGGGTTTTGTCAGAGTCTAACCAACCCAGGTAAAGGGAAACACCGAACTTGAGCCCATTCTAGTGTTCCACATGAGAGAAAGAAAATACTCAACCTTAGACCCCTATTGCACAATAATTATGTTATATGATAAATACTGCTACAATGGCAACCATATTAAAATATATAAACCTATCAAAGTAACATGCTATACACCTTAAACTTACACAGTTTCATATCAAATTTATTCAATAATAAAAGAAGAACAGATGGGCAATTAAATCAGAGAGATGAAAAATCTAAGAAATAATAAAAAAGGAATGATAGAGATCGAAAACACTGTAACAGAAATAAAGAATGCCTCTGATGGTCTCATTAGTAGACTGAATACAGCTAAGGAAAGAATCTCTGAGCATGAGGATATGTCCATAGAAATTTCTAAAACCAAAAAGCAAAGAGGAAAAACACTGGAAATAAAGGAACAGAGTATCCAAAAACTGTGGGACAACTACAAACGGTATAAAATATGCATAACAGGAATACCAGGAGACGAAAGACAGAAAAGGACAGAAGAAATAGTTGAAGCAATGGTCACTGAGAATTTTCCCAAATTAGTGTCAGACATCAAACCAAAGATCCAGGAAGCTCAGAGAACAAGCAGAATAAATGCAAAAAACAAACAAACAAAAACACCCTACACTTAGGCATATCATAATAAAACTGCAGAAAATCAAAGATAAAGAAAAACTCTCGAAAGAAGCCAGAGGGAGAAAAACATCTTATCTATAGTGGAATAAGAATTGCATCCTACTTCCCAGAAATTGTGCAAACAATATGAGTATAGTAAAATATTTTAAAATGTTGAGAGAAAAAAATCAACCTGGAATTCTGTATGCTGCAGAGTTACCCTTCAAAAGTGAAGAAAATATAAAGACTTTCTCAAAAAAAAAACTGAGGGATTTTGTTGTCAGTAGAACTGCTTTGCAAGAAATGTCAAAAGAAGTTCTTGAGAAAGAAGGAAAATGATTTGGGTCAGGGAGACCTTCAAGATGGTGGAGGATTAAGACGTGGAGATCACCTTCCTCCCCACAAATACATCAAAAATACATATACATATGGAACAACTCCTACAGAACACCTACTGAACGCTGGCCGAAGGAAGACCTTGGACTTCCCAAAAGGCAAGAAAATCCCCACGTACCTGGGTAGGGCAACAGAAAAAGAAAAAACAGAGACAAAAGAATAGGGATGGGACCTGCACCTCTGGGAGGGAACTGTGAAGGAGGAAAAGTTTCCACACACTAGGAAGCCCCCTCACTGGTGGGGATGGGGTGGGGAGAGCTTCAGAGCCACAGAGGAGAGCACAGCAACAGGGGTGAACAGGGCAAAGGAGAGAGATTCCCGCACAGAGGATCAGTGCCGACCAGCACTCACCAGCCCGAGAGGCTTGTCTGCTCACATGCCGGGGCGGGTGGGGGCTGGGAGCTGAGGCTTGGGCTTCGGAGGTCAGATCCCAGGGAGAGGACTGGGGTTGGCTGCGTGAACACAGCCCGAAGGGGGTTAGTGCACCACAGCTAGCTGGGAGGGAGACAGGGAAAAAGTCTGGACCTGCCGAAGAGGCAAGAGACCATTGTCTCGGGGTGCGTGAGAAGAGGGCCTTCCTGCTTCATGTGCCCACAGACTAAGGAGCACCCCTTAAGTGAGCTCCAGAGACAGGCATGAGCCACAGCTATCATGTCAGACTCCAGAGGTGGGCACGGACCACTACCACTGCTGCCACTGCCACCAAGGGATCCTGTGTGCAAGGGCAGATCACTACCCGCACCTTCCCAGGAGCCTGTCCAGCATGCCACTGCCATGATCCCAGGATCCACGGCCAACTTCCCTGGGAGAATACACAGTATGCTGTAGGTTGCTGCAATGTCACGCCAGCCTCTGTTGCTGCAGGCATGCTCTTCACATCCCAGTTATGACTACCATACGCCTCCCTCCCCCCAGCCTGAGTGAGCAGCAGAGCCCTGATCAGCCACTGCTTTAACCCCGTCCTGTCTGGAGGGAACAGATGCCTGAGGGCGGCCCACGTGCAGACGTGGGCACAAAACTAAAGCTGAACCCCAGGAGCTGTGCGAGCAAAGAAGAGGACGGGAGCTTTCTCCGTGCAACCACAAGAGCAGCGGACTAAATCCCCGCCATCGGCTTGGTAAACCCTGCATGTGTAGAATACCTGAAGAGACAACGAATGTCCCCAAAATTGAGGCAGTGGACTTTGGGGGCAACTATGGACTTGGGGTTTGCTTTCGGTGTTTGATCTGTTTTTGGTTTTATGTTTATCCTAGATTCGTTTTTAGCGATTGTTTTCATTTGTAGGTTTGTTTATAGGTTTGGTTGCTCTCTTCGTTTTGTTTTTGTGACTGTGTATGTATGTTTCTTTGTGTGATTCTGTCTGTTTAGTTTTGCTTTTACCATTTGTTTTAGGGTTCTGTCTGTTCATTTTTTTGGTTTGTTTGGGTTTTTTTCTCTTCCTTTTCTTCTGAGCTGTGGGGCTGGCAGGTCTTGGGGCTCCAGCTGGGTGTTGGGCCTGAGCCTCTGAGGTGGGAGAGCCAAGATCAGGATGTTGGACCACCACAGCCTCCTGGCCCCATGTAATATTAATCAGCGAGAACGCGCCCAGAAATTTCCATCTCAACACTAAGACCCAGCTCAATTCAATGGCCAGGAAGCTCCAGTGCTGGATGCCCCATGCCAAACAACTAGCAAGACAGGAACACAACCCCACCCATTAGCAGAGAGGCTGCCTAAAGTCGTACTAAGTTCACAGACACCACAAAACACACTACCGGCCATGGCCCTGCCCACCAGAAAGACAAGATCCAGCCCCACCCACCAGAACACAGGCACCAGTCCCCTCCACCAGGAAGCCTACACAAGCCACTGAACCAACCTCACCCACTGCAGGCAGACACCAAAACAACAGGAACTACAAACCTGCAGGCTGCGAAAAGGAGACCCCAAACACAGTAAGTTAAAAAAGTAAGAAGACAGAGAAATACGCAGCAGATGAAGGAGCAAGGTAAACACCCACCAGACCAAACAAATGAAGAGGAAATAGGCAGTCTACCTGAAAAACAATTCAGAGTAATGATAGTAAAGATGATCCAAAATCTTAGCAATAGAAAATACAAGAAACATTTAACAAGGACCTAGAAGAACTAAGGAGCAAACAAACAATGATGAACAGCACAATAAACGAAATTAAAAATTCTCTCGAAGGAATCAATTGCAGAATAACTGAGGCAAAAGAACGGATACGTGACCTAGAAGATAAAATAGTAGAAATAACTGCTGCAGAACAGAATAAAGAAAACAGAATGAAAAGAATTGAGGACAATCTCAGAGACCTCTGAAACAACATTAAATGCACCAACATTCAAATTACAGGGGTCCCAGAAGAAGAGAAAAAGAAAGGGTCTGAGAAAATATTTAAAGAGATTATAGTTGAAAACTTCCCTAACATGGGAAAGGAAATAGTCAATCAAGTCCAGGAAGTGCAGAGAGTCCTATAGAGGATAAATCCAAGGAGAAACATGCCAAAACACATATTAATCAAATTATCAAAAATTAAATACAAAGAAAAAATATTAAAAGCAACAAGGGAAAAGCAACAAATAACACACAAGGGAATCCCCATAAGTATAACACCTGATCTTTCAGCAGAAACTCTGCCAGCCAGAAGGGAGTAGCAGGACATATTTAAAGTGATGAAAGGGAAAACATACAACTAAGCTTACTCTACGCAGCAAGGATCTCATTCAGATTTGGCAGAGAAATTAAAAAACCTTTACAGACGAGCAAAAGTTAAAAGAATTCAGTACCACCAAACAAGTTTTACAACAAATGCTAAAGGGACTTCTCTAGGTGGGAAACAGAGAAGGAACAGACCTACCAAAACAAACCCAAAACCATTAAGAAAATGGTATTAGGAACATACATATCGATAATTACCTTAAATATAAATGCATTAAAAGCTCCAATCAAAAGACAAGGCAGGCTGAACGGATACTAAAACAAGACCTGTATATATGCTGTCTACAAGAGACCCACTTCAGACCTAGGGATACATACAGACTGAAAGTGAGGGGATGGAAAAAGATATTCCAGGCAAATGGAAATCAAAAGAAAGTTGGAGTAGCAATTCTCATATCAGACAAAATAGACTTTAAAATAAAGACTATTATGAAGGACACTACATAATGATCAAGGGATCAATCCAAGAAGAAGATATAACAATTGTAAATATTTATGCACCCAACATAGGAACACCTCAATACATAAGGCAAATGCTAGCATCCATAAAAGGGGAAATTGACAGTAACACAATTATAGTAGGGGACTTTAACACCCCGCTTTCACCAATGGACAGATCATCCAAACTGAAAATAAGTAAGGAAACACAAGCTTTAAATGACACAATTGACCAGATGGACTTCATTGATATTTATAGGACATTACATCCAAAAACAACAGAATACACTTTCTTCTCTAGTGCATATGGAACATTCTCCAGGATAGATCATATCTTGGGTCACAAATCAAGCCTTGGTAAATTTAAGAAAATTGAAATCGTATCAAGTATCTTTTCTGACCACAACGCTATGAGATTAGATGTCAGTTACAGGAAAAAACTGTAAACAATACAAACACATGGAGGTTAAACAATATGCTGCTAAATAAACAAGAGATCACTGAAGAAATCAAAGAAAAAATCAAAAAATGCCTAGAAACAAATGACAATGAAAACACGATGACCCAAAATCTATGGGATGTAGCAAAAGCAGTTCTAAGAGGGAAGTTATAGTAATACAATTCTACCTCAAGAAACAGAAAAATCTCAAAAAAACAACCTAACCTTACACCTAAAGCAATTAGAGAAGGAAGAACAAAGAAAACCCAAAGTTAGCAGAAGGAAAGAAATCATATAGATCAGATCAGAAATAAATGAAAAAGAAATGAAGGAAGCAATAGCAGAGATCAATAAAACTAAAAGCTGGTTCTTTCAGAAGGTAAACGAAATTGATAAACCATTAGCCAGACTTAGCAAGAAAAAAAAGGGAGAAGACAAGTCAACAGAATTAGAAATGAAAAAGAAGAGGTAACAACTGACACTGCAGGAATACAAAGGATCATGATAGCCTACTACAAGCAACTATATGCCAATAAAATGGACAACGTGGAAGAAATGGAAAAATTCTTAAAAAGTATAACTTTCCGAGAGTGAACCAGGAAGAAATAGAAAATATGAACAGACAAATCACAGCACTGAAATTGAAACTGTGATTAAAAATCTTCCAACAAACAAAAGCCCAGGACTGGATGGCTTCACAGGTGAAATCTTTCAAACTTTTAGAGAAGAGCTAACACCTATCCTTCTCAAACTCTTCCAAAATATAGCAGAGGGAGGAACACTCCCAAACTCATTCTATGAGGCCACAATCATCCTGATACCACCACCAGACAAAGATGTCACAAAAAAAGAAAACTACAGGCCAATATCACTGATGAACACAGATGCAAAAACCCTCAGCAAAACACTAGCAAACAGAATCCAACAGCACATTAAAAGGATCATACACCATGATTGGGGGGGTTTGTTCCAGGAATGCAAGGATTCTTCAATATACCCAAATCAATCAATGTGATACACCATATTAACAAACTGAAGGATAAAAACCAGATGATAATCTCAATAGATGCAGAAAAAGCTTTCGACAAAATTCAACAACGATTTATGATAAAAAACTCTCCAGAAAGTAGGCATAGAGGGAACCTACCTCAACATAATAAAGGCCATATATGTCAAACCCACAGTGAACATCATTCTCAACAGTGAAAAACTGAAACCATTTCCTCTAAGATCAGGAACAAGACAAGGGTGCCCACTCTCACCACTATTATTCAACATAATTTTGGAAGTTTTAGCCATGGCAATCAGAGACGAAAAAGAAATAAAAAGAATCCAAATCAGAGAAGAAAGAGTAAAACTGTCACTGTTTAGAGATGAAATGATACTATACATAGAGAATCATAAAGATGCCACCAGAAAACTACTAGAACTAATCAGTGAATTTGGTAAAGTAGAAAGATACAAAATTAATGCACAGAAATCTCTTGCAGTCCTATACACTAATGATGAAAAATCTGCAACTGAAATTAAGGAAACACTCCCATTTACCATCATAACAAAAAGAATAAAAATACCTAGGAAGAAACCTACCTAAGGAGACAAAAGACTGTATGTAGAAAACTATAAGACACTGATGAAAGAAATCAGGGATGATACAAACAGATGGAGAGATATACCATGTTCTTGGAATGGAAGAATAAACATTGTGAAAATGACTATACTTCCCAGTGCAATCCCTATCAAACTACCACTGGCATTTTTCACAGAACTAAAACAAAAAAATTTCACAATTTGTGTGGAAACGCAAAAGACCCCGAATAGCCAAAGCAATCTTGAGAAAGAAAAATGGAGTTGGAACAATTAGGTGCCCTGACTTCAGACTATACTACAAAGCTACAGTAATCAAGACAGCATGGTACTGGCAGAAAAACAGAAATATAGATCAATGCAACAGGATAGAAAGCCCAGAGATAAACCCACACACATCTGGTCACCTTACCTTTGATAAAGGAGGCAAGAATATACAATGGAGAAAAGACAGCCTCTTCAATAAGTGGTGGTGGGAAAACTAGACAGCTACATGTAAAAGAATGAAATTAGTACACTTCCTAACACCATATACAAAAGTAAACTCAAAATGGATTAAAGACTTAAATGTAAGATCAGACACTGTAAGACTCTTAGAGGAAAACATAGGCAGAACACTCTATGACAGCAAGGTCCTTTTGGACCCACCTCCTAGAGAAATGGAAATAAAAACAAAAATAAACAAATGGGACCTAGTGAAAATTAAAAGCTTTTGCAAAGCAAAGGAAACCATAAACACAATGAAAAGACAACTCTCAGAATAGGAGAAAATATTTGCAAATGAAGCAACTGACAAAGGATTAATCTCCAAAATATACAAGCAGTTCATGCAGCTCAATATCAAAAAAGCAAACAACCCTACCCAAAAATGGGCAGAAGGCCTAAATAGATATGTCTCCAAAGAAGATATACACATTGCCGACAAACACATGAAAGAATGCTCAACATCCTTAATCATTAGAGAAATGCAAATCAAAACTACAATGAGGGGCTTCCCTGGTGGTGCAGGGGTTGAGAGTCCACCTGCTGATGCACGGGACACGGGTTCGTGCCCCGGTCCAGGAGGATCCCACATGCTGCGGAGCAGCTGGGCCCATGAGCCATGGCCGCTGAGCCTGTGCGTCCGGAGCCTGTGCTCTGCAACGGGAGAGGCCGGCATACAGCAAAAACAAAACAAAACAAAACAAAAAAACCACAATGAGGTATCCCCTCACACCGGTCAGCATGGCCATCATTAAAAAATCTACAAACAATAAATGCTGGAGAGGGTGTGGAGAAAAGGGAACCCTCTTGCACTGTTGGTGAGAATGTAAATTGATACAGCCACTACGGAGAACAGTATGGAGTTTCCTTAAAAAACTCAAAATAGGGCTTCCCTGGTGGCGCAGTGGCTGAGAGTCCGCCTGCCGATGTAGAGGACACGGGTTCGTGCCCTGGTCTGGGAGGATCCCACATGCCGCGGAGCGGCTGTGCCCGTGAGCCATGGCCGCTGAGCCTGTGCGTCCGGAGCCTGGGTTCTGCAACGGGAGAGGCCACAGCAGTGAGAGGCCTGCATACCGCAAAAAAAAACAAAAACAAAAACAAAAAACCTCAAAATAGAACTACCATACGACCCAGCAATCCCACTACTGGTCATATAACCTGAGAAATCCATAATTCAAAAAGAGTCATGTAGCACAATGTTCATTGCAGCACTACTTACAATAGCCAGGACATGGAAGCAACCTAAATGTCCATCAACAGATGAATGGATAAAGAAGATGTGGCTCATATATAAAATGGAATATTACTCAGCCATAAAAAAAACAAAATTGAATTACTTGTACTGTGGTGGGTGGACCTAGAGTCTGTCATGCAGAGTGAAGTAAGTCAGAAAGAAAAACAAATATCGTATGCTAACACATATATATGGAATCTAAAAAATAATGGTTCTGATGAACCTAGGGGCCGGACAGGAATAAAGACGCAGCTGTAGAGAATGGACTTGAGGACACGGGGAGGGGGAAGGTAAGCAGGGACGAAGTGAGAGAGTAGCACTGACATACATACACTACCAAATGTAAAATAGATAGCTAGTGGGAAGCAGCTGCATCACACAGGGAGATCGGCTCAGTGTCTTGTGACCACCTAGAGGGGTGGGATAGGGATGGTGGGAGGGAGATGCAAAAGGGAGGGGATATAGGGATATATGTATACATATAGCTGATTCACTTTGTTATACAGCAGAAACTAACACAATATTGTAAAGCAATTATACTCCAGTAAAGCTGTTAAAAAAAAAACAACACAAAGATATAGGCCAGAAACTTGGAGCTACATAAAGAAAGGAAGAACACTGGAGAAGGAATAATGAAGGTAGAATAAAAATTTTATTATCCTTATTTTTAATTTACCTAATAACGTCTTATTTTTCAAGGTAATAATAGTGACAATGTATTCTATAACTGAGAAGGAAAATCCTCAGTCTTCCTCTTGTGTCTCCTTTACTCTCACTCTACTACCATGCTTGCAACACTGACACCAGATGTGTGTGGATTTTTCCCACACCAAGCAATTCTGCAACACCACCTTAACTTATTTCTGACCCTATATACCTATAGACAGCCTCAGATCTTTCAGGTTAAGGGCTCAGTCTCACAAGACTGCATCAAATGCAAATCCAGGTTGTCACTTGTGCTTCTGACTGATCAGCTGTAAATGAAAGGTTCCCACCACCCCCTCTGCAGGCTCCATTAATTTGCTAGAACAGCTCACAGAACTCAGGAAAACAGTTTATTTACTGTTTACCAATTTATTATAAAAAGATACGAACAAGGATACAGATGAACATCCAGATGAAAGAGATTCATAGGGCAAAGTATGTGGGAAAGGAGTGCAGAGCTTCCTTGCCCTCTCCTGGCACTCCACTCTCCCAACATCTCCATGTTCATGAACCCAGAAACTCTCCGAACCCTGTGCTTTTGGGATTTTTATGGAGGCTTCATCACATATGCGTGGTCAGTAATTAACTCCATTTCCAGCCCCATTCTGCTTTGGAAAATGGAGCATGGGGCTGAAAATTCCAAGCTTCTAATCATGGCTTGGTTTTCCCAGTGACCAACCCCCATCTAGGAGCCATCCAGGAGCCCACCCAGAGTCAGCTCCTTAGAACAAAAGACACTCTTATCACCTGGGAAATTCTGAGGGATTTAGGAGCTTGGTATCAGGAACCAGGGTCAAAGGCCAAACATCAGAACAAAAGATGCTCTAGTGCTTTTATGACTTAGGAAATTGTAAGAGCTTTAAGAGCTGTGTGTCAGGAACGAAGGGCAGAGACCAATATATATACATATTTTCTATTTTTCTCACCGTTTTTTTATATACATATATACATACACACACACATATATAGTCTTATATATGCTTATGCATAAGTAAAGTGAATGACAGCCATCATACAAGAGAAGAGAGGGAGAAATCAGGAATATTTTGTTATTATAAAGTTCTTTCTTGCATTACCTGTGAAGTGGTATAGTGTTATTTGAAAGTGGACTTGAATTATAAATGTATACTGCAAACTCTAGGGGACAATCACTTTTAAAAGTAATTTTAAAAAAAGAAATTTCATTGATATACAAAGAAAGGAAAGAAAATGGAATCATATAAAATGTTCACTAAAACCCAAAAGGTGGAAAAAGAGTAGAAAATTAAAAAAAAACAAGGCAACAATAGAAAACACTAACAAATATAGGAGATATTAATCCAACTGTATCAATAATAACTTTGAAGGTTGTTGGTTTAAATACACCAATTAAAAGACATATTTTCAGAATGAACCTGCTCCCTAAAAAAACCAGTACCCAGTTATGTGTTGTCTACATGCAACCACTTTAAACATAAAGACACATACAGTTTAAAAGAAAAGGGATGGAGAAAGATATACCATGCTAACACTAATTGTTCAAGGGTCAACTGTAATCAAAGAAACCTGTGAACTTTCAAAGAATATATGAATATATATTGAAAAGAATGCTGGTGTCAATCTGTGGAGATTCTTTTTTGTTATGTCTTACTAAAGCCTAAACACCAAGCAAGTAAAGTGAGGAGAGAAGCAAAACATGTCATGGGGACTGGAGGGTACAAGTGCAGAGCAACTGGTGTGTGCCCCCCAACTACAGAGGGAGAGCCACTAACTCGGCATGAGACCATTGCTCGGTGAGGATTCAAGTAGGGTTTGGTTTGACCTTCTGATTTTTCCAGAGAAGCTGGAATTCAGATTTTTATGGGAGGTCTTTCCGTTTGTTAAGAGTTAGCAACAAATCCAAAAGTTTCAGAAAACATCATGAGTGCCAACACACTTATTGACTGAATCCAGTTTGGAGGGCAGCAGTTTTCAAATTCTACTGTATACAATAAAATGTCATTAGGTTTATAGGCAGGTACTGACATGATCTCACATTTGTCTAAGCTGTATGAAAAATGGATGGAAAGAAGTTATACTTGAAGTGAGAGGATTAGATCAAGATTCATCTACGAGTAGCATCGCATTTTAAGTGACAGCAGAACTAAGCTGATGATAAGGTACAAGGTATAGTTTGGAAGTGGAAGCCATAGGACATCATGACAAAAGGAATTGAGGGAATAGATAAGAAGAAGACAAGAATCACTCAAAATTCCTGAGATCTGATTAGCTGAGGTTATGGTGATGCTGTCAACTGAAAGAGGGAAGCCAGGAGGAAAAGAAAAGTTGAGAACTTGGAAACAATATAGAGTCCTACTATTTAATATATCACATTTGAAATATAGCTATGCAGGTTGAGATATTCAATAAATAATTAGTAATATAGATTGGGATTGCAAGAGAGACATGAAACTTGAAAATATTGATATTTTACTTATTTAATTTTAATTGAGGTATAGGTAAATGAAGTAAAATAGTTCTATGTATAGAGTTTAATAGTTTTGATAAGCATATACAACTGTGTTACCAATATCCCAGTCAAGATGCAGAACATTGTCATCACCTTAGAAGGTCCAATTTGCCTTCAGAGAAAATCACCCTCCTCCCAGAGACAATACCTAATCTGATTTCTATCTCCACAAATTAGTTTTGCTTGTTCTTGATCTTCCTGTAAATGGAATAATATAGACTTTAGAGATATGGCTTCTTTAGTCAATATGAAGTTTTTGAGATTTAACCATCTATGTTAGGTGTTCATTCTTTAAGGTATTGCTGGGTAATATTCCATCGTGTGAATGTACTTCAATATGTTTATCAGTTCTCCTCCTGATGGATATTTAAGCTGTTTCCAATACTTTGCTATCATAAGTAAAACTGCAGTGAATATACTTACACAAGTTTTTTTAGGATACAAATATGTTCATTCATTTTGAGTGGATATCTAGAAGTGGAATTGCTGCATCATAATATGGGAGCATGTTTGAACTTTTAAAATAGCTGCCAACATATTTTTCAAAGTGATTGTACCACATTACATTCAGAAAAACTTTGGATGAGAGGTCCAGTTGTTTTGCATCCTCTCCAACATATAGTCCTTAGTGTTAATCTTTCAAATTTTAGCCATTCTACTAGCTGTGTAGCAATAGCTCATTGTGATTTTAATTTGCATTTCTGATGACTAATGATATTGATCATCTTTTTAGGTGTTTATTGGTCATTCACATATTTTATTTTTTGAAATAGTCTATTAGCAACTGTAATTGTTTTTTTTTTAATTATTATTGATTTTTAGGAATCCTTTGTTGAACATATGTATTTAGAACATTTTCTCATGGTCTGTAGACTTTTTCAGTTTCTTAATGATACATTCTGATAAGAAGATATTTTGAACTTTTATGAAGTCCAGTTAATTTTTTTCTTTTATGTTTAGGATTTTTTTTTTTTTTTTTGCTTTTGCTTAAAAATCACTTGCCTTTTCCATTTAGGTTTAAAAATCTATCTCAAGTTAATATTTTGTATGCTCTAATGTAGGAATCGAGGCTAATGCTTTTTTATATGATTATCCAGTTGATTCAGCATCATTTCTTAAAAAGATTGCCCACTGAATTGCATTGGTACCTTTGTCCAAAATTATTTGACCTTGTACAGGTGAATCTATTTATGTACTCTCTATTCTGGTCCACTGATCTATTTGTCTATCCTCATATCAATATCACACTATCTTAATTAATGTAGTTTTGAAAATATAGATTTGGTCATTGATGTATAGACAAGCTAATGCATCTACATTCTTCATATGTGTCCAAAGCAAACGACAAGGAAAGGTAAAACTGCAAAAAGAAATGATACTGAAGCTCATCAAACTTTACAGAGCATGCAGAGGAAAAATTACCAAAGGAATATAAAGGGTGTTAAGACAGGATGAAAACACAAAGAAAGTATGAACATGGAAATTAAGCAATGAATGGTTTTTAAGAGGCAAAGGTTTCCAGAAGGCTCTGATGCTGCAGAAAGCCATACAGATGGTTTAAAAGAAAATTTAAGGTCATTTGGAAAATTATAAGAAATCCTGATTACCTAAGTAAGGGCAGTTTCAGGAGCGGTGATGGCATATATTTATTCAATGAATACTTATTGATTGCCTAGGCATATTGCAAAGTGCTATGAACAAGATATACTGTCAGCCTTTCTGAAATTTATGGTCCTGCAAACCCAAGAAGTTATATTCCTGTGAAGCAAAAAAAAGAATGGATGATGGGGAAAATAAAATTTAAGGCACAAAAGTTCTTTATAGGGTGACAATAAAAGAAAGAAGTTAACATTTGGTGGCTTTATGTGAAGACATGTTGAGAAAAGGATACTGTTTGTTTTGAAACTGAGCAGAACCCTGAGGGGGCCTTCCCAGGGATTGATCCTCCCCCTCCTTGTTCCTTGCCTCTTGTTTGTAAAAAAAGCTTTAGTATCCTAGGCCTTCCTGGAGTTCCAAAGAACAAATTTAATCAGAGAAATGAAAAAAAATGCAGAAACGAAGGAAAACAGTCAGGCAACACAAAATAATAATACTTTAGCCATAAAACAAAGTCAAGAACCTTTAGTTCCTCCCAAAGGGCTATAGATAAAATCCTGAGCCATATCCTTGAGTTGTTTTACAGATACTAAAACCACCATCAGGTAAAACAAATTAAGTACATGCTGACCACCAGCATGTAGACCCCAGATAGGTTGGAACCAGAAGATTGATGATTGAGATTCCTGAAACTTCACCATTACCTCACCATCAACGAATCAGAGAATTAAGCACAAGCTGATCATGCACTCTGCCACCCTCTCCCTCACACTGTCAAGCTATCCTGGAATTTGGGTCTTTTGAGCATGAGGCTGCCTGTTTTCCTTGCTTGGCCCTGTAATAAACATTGTACTTTCCGTCACCACAAAAATAAACTGGCTTTACTGCATGTTGGGGAAACAGACCCAAGTTTGCTTTGGTATAGTTTTAGTTTCAAGTCAGGGAATGTTTCCGTAAGGTTTTAGGCAAAGTGGAGGGTAAAAGTATAGTGAAATTGAAAAATATTCTGGGGAAACTGTAGTAATGATGGATTAAGGCACATAAAGAAAACAAGATGGGACTCCCTCAAAAAAAGCAAAAGTAAAGATTAAGTTTTAGAAAGAAACAAGGGTATTTATTTCTCAAAAACTGATGGAAAGTAGGGAGGGAAGTGCAGGAACAAAAGTAAAATTGAGAGGACTATGTAATGTCATTCATGAGCTCTCGGTTCTTGGAGGGGGATTTGCTGAAAGATGGAACTAAAGCAAGAGACCTAAAGTGAGTGATGAAGAGCTGCAGGAGCTGTTATGGGAAGTAATAGAAGGCAGTGATCAAGATAACTAAAAGGAATAATAAAAGCACTAAAGATTCTCCACAACTTAGAGATTGTGGATTAAAGATACAATCTTAATGTACAGATACATAATTTTCTCCAGACTCCTTTACTGCCAGGGGAAAGGAGTGGGAGATATGGGGGAAAACAAAACAAAACAAAAACAAAACAAACAAACAAACAAAAAACGCTTGGTTTAACTTGGGTTAGCTTTGATGGGTCTGTATAGTACAAAAGGAAGAGCTGGAGAATTTTACTCTTTTGGGAATTTTGTTTGAAGGGATTACCAATAAGCTTCAATACAGAAGACAAGAAAATTAGGATGACCAATCGAGTGAAGACAGCAATAACTAAGAGACCTGAGGTTAGAAAAATGGGGGAGTGGGGGAGGCATAAGGGCGGTGTGCTGGAGGCAGCTGTTTCCACCTAAAGAGAGCTGATTGAGAGAATTTCTTCCCAACTTTGTATTCAAGGAAATCAGTGGTAACTTGAAATCAGCCACAGTGGAAGTATTTACACCAAGATAATCAGCAACTTCTACAAATCAGTCCTCTTTTCTTTTTTTTCTCAGAAATCTAGTTGTTAAACATCTACCAGCCCACCACTGCTGGGATCAGATTCTATGACTTCCAATTTTCTTTTTTCCATGGGTGATAACAAGCATTAGGATGCTGTTTTGGGGAATTGAGTTAAGTTTACTATCAAGTAGCTATATGCTTGTATTAATAAAAATCTATTAATAGCGACACTAAAGTTATCTAAGATGAGATCAGGAGAGGACAGTGTTGAATTGGGAGTAAAAAGAGTCATGAATATGGAGGAAAGAACATGATGTCCTTGAATAACACTGAAGACAATGGAGAGAAGATAGTGGACTTGGAAAATGTGAAGTTAATAAAAAGAGGTTGGGAATAGTTGTCAGTGAAAGAATTTGAATGTCCTAGTAACAATTTAGAAGTATTAACTGACTAGAATAATCGACAGTGCCTAGCACATAGTAGGTTTTTGATAAATGTTTTGTTGTTTTTATTTAAATCCTGCACTAAGTTTTTTTGCCAGAAATTTAAACAGCTGAGAGAAGGGAATGTAACTTGGAATCCAAGAGAATTCACTCTGCTCAGACAAGATTTCTTTCTCACTTTAGTTGTAAACACTTTTATTGTTAGTTGTAAAATCTTCCCAACACTTGAAGTAACTTCCTAAGATAGCACCCCCCAAAAAAATTCTCAATTCTCATGCTCACTTCTGTTTTCAGAAATTACTTGATACTTGATAATTGGTACATTCTGCTTAATATTGAAAACATTTTAATAATATTTAGGGATTATCATGTTGTCTGCCCATAGGCCTAGTAGTTAAATGCAAAGTAATTATTATCTGATAAACTAAAAAGATATTTAAAACTCTAAACTTTAGAGCCACAAGATTCTCTCTCTTTCGGTTATATTACTTTTTTGGGAAAAAAAAGTCTCCTCCAATCTTCTGTCTCACATTAAAATATAATTTATTGAATAATGGGAGAGAATGATTCAGAAATTACCCACATACTGGATTTGCTTGTGGAAAGAGAAAGAGACAGACTCATTTCCCCAAATACATGATTAGAATCTTAATAAAAACAATGGGGGGCTTCCCTGGTGGCTCAGTGGTTGAGAGTCCGCCTGCTGATGCAGGGGACACGGGTTCGTGCCCTGGTCTGGGAGGATCCCACATGCTGTGGAGCGGATGGGCCTGTGAGCCATGGCCGCTGAGCCTGCGTGTCTGGAGCCTGTGCTCCGCAACGGGAGAGGCCACAACAGTGAGAGGCCCGCATACCGCAAAAAAAAAAACCGATGGGAAAACAATAAATAAATAAAATCCAACACATCTTAAACATAAAATAGCTAGAGTTCACACACATCCCCACATGAATATACTTCCTGGAAAACAGTTGAAACACCTGGAAAATTGGCTTGAAAAGGGCCATTAATGTAGGAAATGGTGTTTGGAATTTGATCTCAAGAAGCTTCAAGAAAATGCACCTGGGAAGGCTTTGTACACTTTTAACTATCTTGTGAAACTCACATAAGTAAGACATTCAGTGAAGTGCCTAATATAATTATCCAATGTCCACTTGGACTTCTTACTGTCTTTCTGAAGGCCTCAGTCCCTTGAACCAAATGTTCTTAATCATCTTTTCAACATACCAAGTATAAACATATGTGTATCATTAGAATAAAACTGTACTTGTTCAGAACACATTTCAAAATACTGAAAAAACACCCCCACAAAATAAATCCCTAAATTTTAACTCACATTTAATAAAAGAATGTGCTTTTACACTCTCTCCCTCATATACTTCTCTTTTCTCTCTTCACTTCAGGGACTATGAATTCTCAAGCATGGAGGGTCAAGAAACCTCCCATCTTCTGTTCCTGAGCCAAGCTTATACTCAGGACCAAAAGCAATGAATTGTTTCAGCCAGAAAATGTTCAATGGCTCCCAGCTCTGAACTTCATTAGTAGACTTAGAGTGGCCCAGAAATTTCCCAGCAAGATTTAATGACTGCTTAAACAGCTTTAAAACTTGTTAACAGTGGGGCAAGCTGGGGGCAGGGAGTAGGGAGGAAAGAAAAAAAAAAAAAGAAAATACAAAGGCCTTGAATTTTTGCCAGTCCCTATACCCAGCTATCACTCCTCTTCCACCCTACTGTTACTGATCAAGAACCCTAGCTTTTGAAGCTTAGCCTGAAGCTAAGAAGTCTCTTTTTCCTTCAGCATCATAGGTGGCAGATTTCAATTCAGAGATGTAGGAGAATTCACCTGACATCAGCTTGCACATACAGTTGGGTGTTACCCACCTTGACGGCACAAGAAAGGTGTATTGAGTTTCCCAGGGACCCTGGGTCTGCAGAATATATTAAAATTAATATGGAACCTGAAGTCTAAAAGTTCAGTATATCTGCTCCTCACTATTTATGGAACCATGGAAAAGTCACTTCAACATTGTGCCTTACCCAAGTGGTATGGATTTGCACAATTAAAATAACAATTGATGTTGACTATTGCTATGTCCTGATACATAAATCTGGATTTATTTATATACAGTAAAGTGAGCATACATTTGTGTTCCACTACTCTGGATGATCTTTCTTCTAGTTTTCTTTCTATAAACCAGTCTTCTAGATGATACAGTCTAAGACCCACTACTTATAATGCCCCAAATTAACCCTTACACTATGCACAATAACCTGACAATTCTTTCATGGCAGTCATTAACACAAGGGATGATTTGATCAATAGGGCATTATAAATGCTTTTCTTTGCACAGAGATTTTAAATTCAGAATAAAAAACAACATCAATATTATCAGGCATAAATATTACTTGTTATACCACAGATCCATAATCTGGAAACAGGCAAGGAAATTCAGTTCTATCATAAGATAGAGTACAGAATTACCCAGGTATCTTAAACTGGGGACATATCTTTGTCTCAAGCATCCATATAATTAAATTAAGTACAGTACATTTGAATCCACAATTTTTAGAGATTTATATTTACAAAGCAGCTTATGTGTTAATGTGAAACCATCTCACTTTCTCTCTTACTCTTGAATGACTTATTCCTTTATTTAACAAATTTAGTAAGCTACAACATGTTGGGCATTATTCTATGTACTGGAATTCTGTGATGAAGATGGGAAAATTTTTGCTCTCATGACCTAAATTTTCCTTAATCTGGAGAGTTGTCCTTGAGTTCCCCAAGTACAGCTACTGACCACTTATTCTGAACAATTCCAGCACTTTGTATATATCTCTTATTAGTTATTTTCATAATGCACAGTCCATGAACCCCACTGCTAAACAGACTTGTCACATGACAGGTACACAATACCTATCTATGAAATGAAGAATGAATGACTGAGTGAATCAAAGCTACTAAGAGTTCAGGATTATCATGTCCCTATTTAGAGTTTTATTCTAAATGTTACAAAGTTAAGAATATATTTAAATAAATTCCTAAATATCTACTACTATTTTTTTTCTTTTCTTTTCTTTTTTTAACATCTTTATTGGGGTATAATTGCTTTACAATGGTGTGTTAGTTTTCTACTACTATTTAGTTAAGTACCAGGGATGTAGCACTGGAAAAGATTAGTACAGTCTCTGTCTTCACAGAACAAGTAGTTTAGTACACCCAACAGAGAAGTAATATGTCAATGGAAATACAGTGCTATAAAAGGTGATGAATTAGGAGGGCACTGAATCCAGAATTTGGTAATCAGGAAAGACTTCCTGGAGGAAGCCTTGTCTAAGCTGACATCTGAAGGATCAGTAGGAGTTGGCAAAGAAGTGAGAGGAGAAGGGGAAAAAAAAAATGGGGCAAAGGCTTGGAGGTATACCTGTCTTGACCAAAGAATTCAAAATGGTTCAGGGTAGCTGGAGGTATTCAGTAGTAGGCAGTGATAAGGGATGGAGGTATGAAGGCCTCTGCAAGAAGAAGACAGACGAACACACAAGGATAGCAGCGTAGAGAGACAAAAAGGAATGGGGATGTGGACCAAACACACCAGCTCTAGTAGGTTTTTCCAGATGTATTTATTTCAGCTACGATTTGTAGGATTTTCTGTTACTTGTGATGAGACAATTTCCAAATTCATACACAAATGGTATTTAAACATGGAGGAACTGTTTAATTAGAAACATGAAATAACTGACTGAAAATCCCATTTATGTCTGTCTTGCCTGAGTGTATTTTCTTGGGGTTTTCCAGATAAAGTGCTCATAAATTCTTAGAATCTCAGGATTTGATGGGACTTTAATGATCGTTTAATACAACTGTAGCCTTAACCTAGGATATGATGATATATTTTGAAACAAATTTTGTAATTCCCTGGGTGCATTAATTTTAAAGGAGTGAAAGGGGTTTGTTATTGTTTTTGTTTTGTTTTGTTTTTTGATCCTCAGTCATTTATTTGAATTACTTAAATCATTAGTAAGATTTTCTTCCAAATTATAAATAAATATCCAAATATCTAGTCATATGTCTCGTGAGAAGAGAAACATACATGCTATTAATTACTATATTGACTCAAATAAACCCTCCAATCTCTCAAAGAAGGAAAATACAAGTAAGTTTTTCAGTATATCCAGTAACATAATTTCTTTCCTTCTTAACAAACAAAACCAAAAAATGCTAGAATTTTTATGAGGGCATATAATTTCTGTTAACATCTTGGAAAGCAATAATTCAAAATATACTACATCATCCATAGCACTTCAACTACTTTTACTAAATCTTTATATATTCCAACCATAAGTGAATTGATTATGTATTGGGGACAGGGGGTAGGAATCAAAAGTGACCATCTAATAGACAACAGGAAAAACATGTATATTGTTAAGGGTCTGCAATTTTTTAAAAATCTCGAATTCCTGAGTTAATAATTATTTCAGTTACACAGAAACAAAGAAAAAGTATCACAAGGTGAGCAACATTCCATTATTTTTTAAAAACTTAAGCAAAGGTCAATTGAAATTATAATCCATCTGATGTCGAAATGAGCCATTTGTAGTCTGGATTCAACATGTAAGTTTTGATTGAGTGTACTTTATGTTTGATATGAATTTAGAAACTCTATTCCCCCAGGCTATTCTGTCTGCTTATAATAGCTTTCATTTAGGCAAAGAATGACTTTTTAAAAAGGAGTAATTGATGGTAGAAATTAACACCTAAGTATTTTCTGTCCCCCTTTACTCAAAGGAAGAAAATAATGATTAGTTGTTTGGGTTAAAGAGCACTGAAGGAAGAGTGTGACAAATTTAGGGCCTTAGACATTAAGTAAAAAGCCTGCAAGTTGTGCATGCTTTACTCATGCAACCTTCACCTTAGGTAACTGAAGAGCAAAGATAAAACCAAATCAGAATTTTGTATTGTTTGGGGTAAATTTCAATAATTTGAAATTTCAATTGAATTCAGAACCAACTCTTTTCATTTCTCAGGGATGAGAAATGTCTGAGTTCAAGGGCTCTCAACAAGTACAACAGGATAATTTTGAATATATTTTTGAAATTTCTTCATTTAGTTTGTTGTCTGACATGAATACTAGTAGTATAGCATCTGGCTATTTAATTTCTTATTAAAGAAGTTATCATGGCTTCCCTGGTGGTGCAGTGGTTAAGAATCCGCCTGCCAGCGCAGGGGACACAGGTTCGAGACCTGGTCCGGGAAGGTCCCACATGCCACAGAGCAACCAACCCCATGCGCCACAACTACTGAAGCCCACACACCTAGAGCCTGAGCTCCGCAGCAAGAGAAGCCACTGCAAGGAGAAGCCTGCACACCGCAACAAAGACCCAACGCAGCCAAAAATAAATAAATAAATAAATTTATTTTTAAAAAAGTTTCAGAGATTGTTGAATTACTAAATCACTCATGCATTTGTTAATTTTTTTTTTTGCTCAACAATCAAACTGAGTACCTACTATGCACACGCACAGCACAAAGCACTGAGAAAACAAAAACACACACGCCTTAGTTCCTGCTCTCAACACAAGACTGACTGACTGACAAATACTAAACAGAGACTGTTGCAAGGTAAGTGTCAATGCTGTTTTTTGTAGAATCAGGCAAAACGGAAGCTATTTTAGAACTTCTCTATTCAAATTAACATTACATAGCAAAAACATGCTTAATTGTAAGAATCTTGTATCTTCTTGCTATATGACACACAGAATCAAATTTTCCCAAATCCCTTCATAAGACATTATAAACCCCTCCAAGCTCCTCAGTGTGAAGTTGTCATTCTACTCCACAATAAGTAAAACAGGGAAAAGGCCAATAAAGAGAAGAGGGTGTGGGAGATTGGTTTTTATTAGTTTGTGATGTGATGTATCTGAATGGTCACTGGACCAAGGAGTTCTGCCTAACCCTCTCTGCAACTGGGATAGAGGAAAGACTAGTGGAAAAGGGGAACAGAGCCAAAAACTCTTTCAGCATTTAAAAAAAAATAAATCTACTTATTTATTTTTGGCTGCATTGGGTCTTCGTTGCTGCTCTCGTGGGCTTTCTCTATTTGCATGGAGCGGGGGCTACTCTTCGATACGGTGCACAGGCTTCTCCTTGTGGTGGCTTCTCTTGTTGCAGAGCACAGGCTCTAGGTGCTCGCTCGGGCTTCAGTAGTTGTGGCTCGTGGGCCCTAGAGTGCAGGCTCAGTAGTTGTGGTGCACGGGCTTAGTTGCTCCAAGGCATGCGGGATCTTCCCGGACCAGGGCTTGAACCCGTGTCCCCTGTGCTGGCAGGTAGATACTTAACCACTGTGCCACCAGGTAAGTCTTTTTTTAAGCATTTTTATGAAAGAGTTTGTTGGAGCTCTTCATTATTCCCCACTCTGCACACACACACACACACACACACACACACACACACAAATAATAGTATCGTAGTATCCTGTTACTGTTGACACCATATTTTTTCTTTCATTTAAAATACATAGAAATAGTGTTAACATGTGAATTCTTTATATATTTTGAACTCTCATTTACATGTATTTTTATTTAAATGGTAATAATGCATTGTGTTTTATGATTAAACATCAAAGCCTAGCATATTGTATTCTAATAATTAAGTTTAATCCACGGAGAAGGATCAAGAATAGTTTAGTTCTGGAAGTCATTTTACCAGAAAAAAAAATATTCACAAGGGCAAAACACAAATGCCCAATTACTCTGGAAGCCTAGGGGAAGGGCACCTAAACCCACCTTGGAACTTCAGGGAAGGCTTTTTTATAGACATCACTGCAGGAAATAAATCTTCAAAGAGCCACAGTAATCATCTAGGCATTGTGGTGATAGGATGACTGTGATGGGAGTGGGAGGGAGGGACGAGGGCATCCCAGGCGGATTGACAGAATGAGAAAAGCCACATGCATGAGAAAAAACCAATAGTGTGGGTAACTTTCATTTCCTGTAGATGTGAGAGCAGCACATGAGAAGCTGGAAAAGGAGGCTGGATGCTCCAACAGAGATATGACACTTTATCCCAGAGAGGCCACGCAGAGCCGCTGTCAGGCTTTTTTGTTTCAGAGCTTTTTCTAGCAGCTGGGAGGCAGGTGGCTTCGGGGGTCAGGTCAGCTGGCAGAGAGCCCGGCTGGGTGGCTGGGAACACTGGCTATTTGGGGAACGATGAGAAACTCTACGAGGATAGTGATAATATGAAAAAGAGGGTTTGAGGTTGAAAAGTGTTTAGAAATAAAATGGGCAGCGTTTCGAATGGGTGATTGGATTGGGGGTGGGGGGCGTTGAGGAAGAAGGAAGCAACAAGAAAAATGCCTGGATCTACAGCATGAGGAACTGGGTGAGGAACGACGCTGCCTAGAAGAGAATACAGAACGTACGCAAAGCAAGTTTGAGGGAGAACAAAGCCCACTTAGGGACTTGAACTCTCAATTTCTCACAGTTTGCTGGAGCTAATGAATTCCATCCAAGAGAAAGATATATTCCAGAGGTAAAGTTATGCATAAACTTTCTCACCTGACATTGAAAGGTGATGTCTATTTTGCTGAGACTTCAATCCAGGTTCATCACTTCACTTAGGTGTTTAAAAATATAAATTGAGGTCTAGGAAAAGAATAATAAATGAAAAGAGGATACTTAAAATTGAGTATAAAAATGGCCAAATAAGTATTTCACGTCTTAGTCAATTTCTCAAAAGTTTGACCTATATAGGATGCTTCCCATATAGAGGATGAACACACTTTTTCACTAATAACAAGAAATCTTACATAGTTTTTGCTATGGGCTGAGCTCTAAGTGAAGACTCATTTCATACTCACACAACCCTCTGCTGTGTGACTATGAAACATATTATGCATGTGTTATAAAGGGGGAAACGGAGGCCTGAAGGCAGACACTAGAAGTGGCAGGGCAGGGATTCAATCCTGGACAATCGGACTCCCCACTACCACACGAGGAGGCCTTTCTCACAATGTGAAAAGGTCTTAATCTGGATGTTCACCTTGTTCTAACATCATCTTAAACAGAATCCAATTACGGTTGCAAAAATGATGTAGTACTATTGGATTATCTTCTACTTTAAAAATTGTAGGACTTGAGATGCTGATGGCCCAGGAGCTTCAGTCAAGGAGTCAGGCTGTGGCCCCTCATCAGGTGAGGTACTCGGTCCCCTCACAGCCCCTCACTGAGCCTGAAGTCCTAGACCCCTGGTCTTATACAGAATTAGCTTTCTCCAGCCAAAGAGATTGAGTTCCACCTCACCACCTGGGATTTCCTGGCTACACAAACTGCTTACAATTCCTGTTTGTTCCTGGGTCACAAAGACTTCTCATTTGTCCTGAATATTTTCATTCATTTATTTAATTATTAGTACTTAAATATTTTATCTATCAATCCAGTAGGTTTGAAACTGAAAGGAATTATTATGCATGGGCTTATTCTGCCTTTGAAAGAAGTATCTAACACTTTTATACCCAAAGTAATACATACTCACACATTTAAATAAATCCTAAATTAAATAGCTTTAAATGTAGTACATTTTAACATATATAATCTTCATATTTCAGAGGGTTAACACTTAACAAATTCATCACAGTGGGTCAGGAAACATATTTAAGAAACCAACAAAGAAATCACAGAAGTTCTTTGAGAATCTAAGAAATTGTTCTAGTCATTGGGGCTCTAGAGATGTATAAAAGATCTAACTCTATTTTAAGGGTAGTACAGGGATGTTCTTTACAGGAATTCACAGATAAGAAGGCAAGGAAGGGTTTCTGAACATATATTTTTAAATTTAGTTTAATTTTTAAAAAAGTATTTATTTACTTATTTGGTTGCACCAGGTCTCAGTTGTGGCAGGTAGACTCCTTAGTTGCCGCCGGCAGGCTCCTTGGTTGCAGCTAGCGGATTCAGGGATCGAACCCAGGCCCCCTGAGCTGGGAGTGTGGAGTCTTAACCACTGCGCCACCAGGAAAGTCCCTGAACATATTTATTTGTACATATTTTTGTTCTTCTCAATACAGACTTAATGTATCACTATCTTTCTTATGTGTATATATATATATATATATATATATATATATATTTGGAGACTTTTAGAAATAATAAAAACTAATTTATTGAGTAACTACTATATGACTAGCACTTTTTAAGTACTTTGTATGTTTTAATTTCCTTAATCCTCAAAAAACTGTATAAAGAAGTATTACTTCCATTTCACAGATGCCAATATAGACAGCTAAGTAGTTTATATAAGGCCACACAGCTGGTAAATAATGGAATAATTTCAAAATTTAACTGATACCTTATTTCTTATAGTGTATTTTCATTACTTTAAAAACATAAAGCTATTTTTTTCAAAAAGATAATAAAGTACAATTAAAACTGTGACCAGCATAACTTATTTGAAAAAGACCATGACATGCTACAAGTATGACAAGATGTCTTATTGCTGGAGAAGTTAATATGCTGGAGAAGTTTTATGAGAAACTTTTCTGCTGGAAATACAGTGATTTAATTTTTTTCAATAAGGAATGAAAACATATGGTCTGAATTTAGCATAGAACATTGAAACAGAAACTGTTCTAATTTTTTTTTGAGATGTGTATTCATTACAACTTAAAGCTACAAAATTATGAAGCGCACAACATTTTTACAGTTCTAGGGTGTTTCATCATATTTGTATTTTGGAGAAATAAAAATCTTATTGCTCTTTTCTTTTTCCCATAAATTGCCCAATGATGTTTAACTTATTTATCATGCTCAAGTATTTTAAAGGTACTCATGATGGATTTATTTCTGCCCTCCACAGCACACAGGAGACAAATTCAATATTGTGGTACAGGATAGTGTAGTATTAAACAGAAAGAAAGGCAAGGGTATCTTTTTACTTCTAACTTAAATTAAGTAACTCATGATATCCATTGCTTTTATTACTATCCACAAAATAAAGATATCTGTTTTATTATACATAAAAGAAGAAAAAATGGCACAACCATTTTGGAAAACAGCTTCAGTTTCATACAAAGTTAAACAGATGCCTACTGTTCACTCAACCAAGAGAAACGGAAATATATGTCTGTAGAGAATCTGTGCATGATGATCATAGAAGCTTTATTTGTAACAACTCGAAACTGAAAAAAAAAAATGTCCCATCAACAGATGAATGGATAAACATATTGTGGTATATCCAAACCTTGAAATACTACTCAGCAATAAAAATGAATGAACTAGATACATTCAACAATGTAAATGAATCTCAAAATAATTATTCTGAAAGAAGGAAGTCAGCTACCTGCAAAAAACCTATTCATACTGTATGAATCCATACAGAAAATGTAAACTAATTTATGGTGACAGAAAATAGAATAGTGGTCACAGAGCGGGGGTGGGGGGTTGGGGGGGTTGGGGGTGGGGGGAAGAGCAGGGAAGGGAGGGAGGGAGACAAGGAAACTTAAGGGAAATATGTTCACAATCTTGTCATGGTGATGCTTTCCTGTGTGTGTGTGTGTGTTTGTGTGTGTGTGTGTGTGAAAACTTATTAAATTATACAATTTAAGTTTACACAGTATATTTATGGCAATTACTCCTTAATCAAGCTTTAAACTTTTTTAAAAATAAATTCAGCATAAAAAGAATGACTGTCAAGGCAGTAATTTAAAATCTTTTTTAATAGGTTTAACTGTGTATCATCAGTATGGAAAGCTATTCACTTGTTATTTTAGAATAGTTACTAGAGTATAACTGTACTGCATTTACATTTTTTTCCTGGAAGGTACTTAAAGGATTGTAATTGCTTGATGGAGGTAATCTAAATAATCTTTTTAAATGGGTTTCTTTTATCTGCCCTACGACTAATACATTTTAGAGTATATTCTTGTTATAATATTCTTGTAAACTCCTTTTAAAGTGGACATTTGATGCCCACTAATAAGAGAAAATTGCATTTCAATAAATCTTCCCCATAGCTAACTTTCTTTGCTATAATATTATCCAATTATTGATCATTCTTTCCCAGAAAATCAGTTTAAATTACCCTTAATTTCCAGAAATGGGCACTTACATTCTTTTAAGTACTTGTTCAGAAAGAAAAATGGATTAACCCATCCTCAGATTACCCATTTCCTAATTGTAGTAGCCAAAGGATTGTCCAATATATCAACCTAAAGATGATCCCTAACAACATTGTGATTCAATAGCTAGAAAACACTTATCCCCAGACTGCTTGAGGACACTTACCCTAAATCTTAGAAACCACGGGCTCCACCTAGTGGCATTTCTCCCAGTTGCTATTCTGGTTTTAAATCTAGCATTTAGCTTTTTGTTCATGACATTATTGTTCTATTAAATTGTTTAAAATAATAAAATGACACTCTTTTATTTAATGTAATACTATTTACTAGGGTTGTGGTTTTCATCACTTTTCTAATTATAACTTACTGCTATAGTACTTAATATCATGCTTTGATTTGATTTATGCTAAATGGAAAGAAAATGGGAATTTTTTTAATGGTAAGGAAGTGGAGAGATGTATATGATAGCATTTTCTAAAAAGTGAGTCCATTAACCAGTCTGTATAATCTCTAATATTATGTTGAAGGAAATGAATCTAACGATTCCATAACATAAATTATACAAAGCAATGAGCTCATGATCCTGGTTTTCAGTTCTCTACAGCATTTTATTGATATTTGCAAATGGTTGTTCTTTGCAACCATTAGATGGTGAGACATCTAATTTCTTCACCAGAGTATCTTATTTTTTATTTGAAAAGTTATAAGTACATGTGATTCACATTAAGATTAAATAGGCACTTGTTACATGCCAATTAGGAATTCTGAAATGATCACACATTTTGCTCACCAGACAAAAAGATACTTAGGGATTCATATTGAGCAGCCTATAGAAATCACATTCCATTGCCACTAGGTGAGACCATGAGGAAAATGTGAGTTATCTGACATGTTAGAGAGCACTTCTAAATACTCTACAAAACTTCTAAGAAGGATATCCTGATTTAGGAGCCAGACACTCATCCTCAATTCCTTTTATCTGTACTTTAAATTGTTTCACTTCCCTCTCTGATATCCCCTCCATTCATTCACCAACCCACTTACACATGCACAAGGACATACATACACACAGACACACACACGGTTTTCCTAGCTTTCCTAATTGTGACTGGAACATACTCAGGCTTTTAACTCACACTAAAGGGAGGGATTGATGGAAAGAACATTCTAGGGCAACCAAGGGTGGAGGCCAGGGGTTGGTGGAGTATATCACTCCTGATGGGGGCATTCCTCAGCCCTTCCAGAACTGGGTTGAAGTCCACAACCTACTAGGGCTTCCAGGAGCCATCCAGCTCTTGACACGTGGCTCTGAGTAGGCAAAAGGTGCAGCAATCCACCCTCCCAAAGCCCTGGGGAGCCTGCTGCTGCCAGAGTTGCACAGCACGTGCTCACTGGCCCACCGAGTAGAGTGATGATGCTACAACCACATCAGAGAAAGCCTGGATAATGACAGGGTGATGATAGGGAGAGGAATACTGTTTTTCCATATCTCCTGTATAGGTGTAGTCCCTGGCATATCACGGATGAACAGTGAAGACTGCAGTTAAAAATACATTAAAGACTCAGCCCCTAGCCCCTGCTCTACCACTTAGCTGCTATGTAACACTGTGCCCTTTTCATTTTGAGCTACCACATAAAAATTAACATTTACATATAGATATAGATATAGATATAGATACCCCCTGAACTAGCCTGTGTGTATTAAAAAAATACATGAAACCACTGATCACGGATAGCTTAGGAGGGGCATGCCTTTCTCAGAATCAATTCAGGAGTACTCTGTCCTTACAGAGGTGAGGGCCTTCCCTATACCTTTTAGGAAGACCTCTGAGGTTTCACACTGTTCCATCACAAAACTTTGGAATACATTCATGATCTAGAAAGGGGAGGACAGTACCTACTTTCTTCCCTTCCTCCCTCCCTCTTTTGTTCAGGATTACAACTAGGAAATCAGATGTAAACAATTCCTACATGAACTAAAACCAGAATTCTCAATATGGAACATTTGTGTGATGAAGATGTTAGGAGTCACATATAAAACGTAATCACATGCACATGTTTGGTGGGACACGCAGGAGCCATGTGGCTCGTATGGTTAGTGGTGATTTCAAATGAGAGTCTAGAAGCACAGGGCTTTGCATATGGTTGTCATAGAGACAAACAAGCAATTTATGGAATCTCAAACCTAGAGGATTAATTTTAATAACTTCCATCAAGAAGCAATACAGCATCGCAGTTGATAGCGCAGGCTCTGGTGCCAGGTTGCCAGGGTGCAAATTCCCACTCCGTAACAGATGACGTGTGTGCGCTTGGGCAAGGTAATTAATTTCCCCCTACCTTAATGTTATCATCTATAAAACAAATATAGTAATGGTACAAATTGGGTGGGTTATTACATGATTTAAGTGAATTCAAATACTACATATATATGTACACATATATATATATACACATATATATATTCACACACACATACACATTAAACAGCATCATACACAAGTAAGTGCACAATACATAGTATTTATTAGTCTATGTCATTATTAAGACTTGTAACGTTTGGTTACCTGTTCCGCAGAAGACATTCCTATGTCTGAATGAGACATTTCTTTGGAGAGCCTAGTCTGACCTCTCTGTGTGCATCATCATTATTTTCTCGGCATATAAATGAAGACTGCTTCTTTGCCCCCTCTCCAACTTTTTGGCTCAAACCATTACTAATATATATTATTCTCTCCCTTCTAGGGAGACTCTGAATTGCAGAGGACGAGATGCTTTAAGCTCTCTTGGTTGTGAGATACCTCACAGAATGGAAGCTTACTGTAAGAATATGTGTGGAGGCCTTCCCTGGTGGGTGGCACAGTGTTTGAGAGTCCATCTGCGGATGCAGGGGACACGGGTTCGTGCCCTGGTCCGGGAAGATACCACATGCCGCGGAGCGGCTGGGCCCATGAGCCATGGCCGCTGAGCCTGCGTGTCCGGAGCCTGTGCTCCTCAACGGGAGAGGCCACAACAGTGATAGGCCCGCGTACCGCAAAAAAAAAAAAAAAAAAAAAAAAAGAATATGTGTGGAACTTCACCCTTCCATCAGCAGGAGTTTTAGTAGCCTGCCATTGGCATGACGCTCTTGACTCTTGGCCTTTGCTTCTATTTAAGTGTCTCCTCTGCCTTTTTCTAACAGCTGGTTGATTTCTTCCAGGTTTCTCATGCCAATTCAGGAAGCTCCAGCTCTGTTCATTAGCGTCACTTGTAGGACAAGTTCAGCAATGCAAAACCTCCTCTGGCCAGTCTCCAGATTGGCCGTGACTGCTCAAAGGCCAGCTCCCGTGCAGGCTTTCTCAAACTTTACCGTGACTTACGTCATGATCACCCGGGGGCTTATGAAAGCACAGATTGCTGGGCCCCGCCCACAGTTTCCAATCTGTAAGTCTGTGGGTGGGGCCTGAGTATTTGCAGTTCTAAAAGGCCCCCAGGTGATGTTGATGCTGTTGCTCCAGGGACTCACTTTAGAACACCTGTGAGAGAGCTGTGATCACCTTTTTCTCAAGAAATAATTTGGGCCACGTCCCACCGCAGTGGGAAGCAGTTTCCTTGGAAGTAGAAGTCAGGATTATAAAGCGTCAAGCAAATTAAACCTCAATAAAGCTGATTAAAAATTAAAAGCTAGGTTACAGCGGGAATTCCAGCCAGACATCCACTGAGAATTGCCCTCAATCACAATCATGATCTCCTTCAATGCATTCCCTGGTCTCTGAACCAAGGTTAGTTAACCTACAATTTTCTGATTTTTTTTTTTTTCTGGAAAATGGCTCCATTTCCTCTATACTCTGCAGCGGTCTTTATCTATTAGTTTTCTTTCAAGCATATCTAGACAGCTCTCTTTCAGTACTCCAGAGTGCTGTAT
The DNA here is from genome assembly GCF_059928025.1 of Delphinapterus leucas. NCBI lineage: Eukaryota > Metazoa > Chordata > Mammalia > Artiodactyla > Monodontidae > Delphinapterus > Delphinapterus leucas. The sequence continues at coordinate 17,512,402 of NC_143133.1, forward strand.
ATTTACCTTGAAAACATACAAACACAGACAGGAAAGTAATTTCCTATTAATCATTTGTCAATAAATACTGGAGAAAAAGGCTCAAAAATAATTTTAAATATAAATAGTGTTATGTAGAGGTTACTATGTCCAGAAGTGAAGTTATTTTTACTTTATGGCCCTCTAGTTTTGTCATCCATGAGCTTCGTCAGAGTTAGTTTTATGGTGCAATAACTTATAAAAGTTTTAAGTAGTAGAAGCCATTTTCCTAGGTAATAATTTTAAGCAAACACAGTAAGAGCAACAACTAAAAGCAGAATTGCTCTGCTTGAAATGAACACAGGGAACCAACATCTAGTCAGGCAGCTTTCCTTCTCAACACTCTCCCCATAGGGTGGCTGCCAAGGTGTCTCCCCTTGTCCTGGGCTCTGAGGAACCCAATTTGGAAACCTCTGGTAGAGTAGAAACGGCATGAATGAAAGTGAATCGTCTTGTGTTTCCACCCATCACTTAGCAGTGTGAATCTCAGCAAATGTCCCTTCTGAGAGTCAGTTTCCTTATCTAAAAATGAGGTTAGAAATCCTTTGCTCAACGTATTGTTGTGATAAACTCGAGAATGCAAAAGTCCCTGCAATATAGTAAGTTTCATAAATATTACTTCCCTCTCTTTATTCCCGTTCTGATTTTGAATTGGAAAGACTATGACATATAGAAGCATCAGAGTTCACATTCTACTTTTTCACAGGCACACAAAGTCCAAGATAAAGCAATGGAGACAGGAGACCTACAGCTAGAATGCTCAGAATTAGATTTTACGTCAAGAGGATTTTTTTTTTTTTTTTACTTCTGAAGTATCGAATTATGAAGACCATTAAATAAATGGAAATAAAGTTCCTTCATATGTGCCCTGTCACAGATAATCAGAACATATGCCTTCCAGGCCACTTCACCTGCTATACTTGTAACACTGTTTAATACTTGTGGAGATCCATTGTGGACTTAAAGTCATTTAAATTTCAATTAACAAAAACTCAGAAGGAAAACTCAGAATTGAACAGTCTTTCTTGATCAGGTTGATAATACACAGTTTTCAAGGAAATTCTTCTTTCTGAGCTATCCCCTGACTTTTTCCCAAGCCAACGTTTCTCTCAGAATGGAGAATAAATACACAGATTTGCCTACTTTAGACAGTGACGTTGAAGATACAGAAGACATATGAAAATGGGTAAAAGTAAATTCCAAAATATATCAATTTTATATTGGTACTTCTGGGTGGTTATCTGCACAGCGAATTGGCTATGCTGAAGTGCATATTATGGGTAAGAGACACATTCTATTTTATGAACATGGTTGCCTTACATGATGATAAGGAGCCATTTCTCCCAGCCGTGTTAAGAAAGTTAATCTGTCAGCATTGAAGGCAGACCACGGCTTATGAAGGGCAAGGTTATGTATTTTTCCTGCCAGTGCAAGAGGAACACTCTTATGTACAATTTCTCTGTTCATCATGTCTGAAGTTTCTGAATTATGTTTTGAGGCACGGGCTGGGGCAAAGTCAATCTGTAAAGTAAGTGGGCATTTTCTCTGGTGCATATCAGCTACTTCTGCATTCCTACTCTTTTGCATTTGAAAGCCATTTTTAAAGAGAGAAAGTGTGTGTCCAGGCTCAATGCTCTGCTCTCCAGATGGGAAACTGCAGCCAAACAACATTGCTTTGCAGTGGGGGAAAAAGCCAGCTCCATCATGGACTTTCCAGTCTCATGCCTCCAACCTCTACGGTGCATTCCCCCTTCAGAAGCCCCTCAGGCACCTCGAACTCAACCTGCATTCATCCTATCCTCTCCCCAATAAGCCGCTCCCACCTCCACTTCTAGCCTGACTCATAAAACTGTTCTTCAGGAAATGGAGCTGCTGTGCACCTAGCAGCTCAGCCAGAGGTTACCCTGGCAACCCCCTCTTTTTCACTCTCTCATCGTATCTACCATCATTCCCATTTCCTATATACCTCATCAGAGTCGGTTCATTTCTCTTCATCTGCAGGGCCACCACCTTTGAACAGCTTCCTAACTGCTCCCCTGCATCCACTCTACAATCAGAGAAACTGTTTATAACACAAATTACTAGCAGTTTTCAATGCCTTACCATTTCCTTGAAGATAGAGTCCAATTTCTTTAGACCCTCCATAGTACAAACTCTGGCTATTTTTCATCATTCCCTTCCATTCTTTCCCTGTCTCTGTCAGTATGGAAATCTTTCATTTATTTGAAAGCATAGGATTTTTTCTTCTTTGGGTTTTTTAACTGGCTTTTTAACTTCTTCACCCTTTAACTAGGAGAATCTGTATCAATTCACATGGGTAGTCACACTCAAGCTTTAAATTCCATCAAGATGTTATTTCCTTTGGGATGCCTGATTGCTCTCCCTCTACCCAACCACCACCAGGCGTCTACCTGCCAGGCCACCTTCCCGGAATGTGGGTCCAGCCCTGGGCTCCCAGGAGAACCTCATAAGCATTAGTACTGGAGGTCCTCTATGCAACTCATCACCCCAGTTGGGAGCAACTGGGGAATCACAGAGGGTCAGAAAGTTCTCCAAGGGGAGAAACAGACCAGGACCATGGTCCCTCTCCTGAACTATATTGTGGGTTCCTGCTGGTCCCAAGCACTGGAGGGAGATCTGAAAATTGTGAGGAAGCACTCAAAAGGTCATGCCTAGATTAGGATTTCTATTTACCCAGAGTCTAAGGGACTGAGGGAAGTCCACCTTTTCAAATTTCATCTTTCTGGCCCAAATGACTGAATTTGGACAGTGTAGGGGCAAAATTACCATACGGTTAAGAATCTTTGTGCAAGTAACAGATATTCATGTAGGCTTTCTTAAGTCGAATGGGAATGTATTATAGGGATACAGAAGTATCTAATGAAATCTGAGGGCAGAAATATGGACGGCTATAGAAAGGAACTAGAACAAATAATTTTAAACTTTTCAGATTTTTTTAAAAAAATATTTCTCATGTCTGCTCCTCCCTTGCATTGTTTCCCTTTGTCCCTCTGCAGACTGGCTTTTTTGCTTTGTCTACAAGCAAACCACGGATGAAGCACCGTTCTTCGGTTTATATGTTGGAGGTCCAGACTTGCAGCCTCAGGTCCAAGTTGGAAGTGGTCCCAACTCTAAGTTTCTGAAAGAGAACCTGATGGGCTCAGTGCTGCTTAGCTGCCCACATCTGACCCAGCAAGCTACATCCACACAGCACGCAGGGCCACATTTCTGTAACACAATGGGAAGACGGCACAGAAGAGTTTTGGGGATCCCACTGTCCTCACCACCCTCAGGCTTACTCCACAGTGCCACCTGCCTTCCTAGTTCCCACCCTGTACATCTATGTCCCCACCACTATCTAAAGAACTCACCCTACTCTTGCAGGCCAAAAATCCATGCGCTACTGTAAAATTCTTCTACCTTCCCTGCTCCATGAAATATTATTTCTTTTGTTTTTCCTTTCAAAAGGCTATAAATAGGAGAAGGTAGGTTGGAGGAGTTATCTTTTTCCTGCCAGTAGGACACCAACCTGTTAGGTGTCAAAAAATGTTCTCTCCGTTTCACAAATGTTAGTTGTTCTGATTTTATTTTATTCCCTATTTCTTATCACCCCCTTGTCTAAGACTGGCACTATTTCAAATGAACTGGGTCAGAACCTAATCTTTCCTTACCACTGCAACCCGAGAATATTATCCCAAACTAAGGTCCCTTCCCTTGCCTCTCTCCCCTTGCCACCTGATACACTGCACATTGTGCTGATGTGCTGAGAATTATTAGCACAATGGACTTGGCTACCAAAAGTTTTAAAATATCCAACCACCTGTTTTCCTTTTTAACCACTTTGTTCTTCGTGATAGTAGAACCCTATCAAGCCCATCAAAAACTACCCACTGACAGGTCCTGCAAGGACTGAATTGGCAGAGGGCACAGGGCTTGACCACTCAGAGAATAACTCTCCACGTGGTGTAACAAGGTGATTTGCCAGTCTTCCTTTCTATGATACTACTTCATTTTAACGAGGCAGTACAAACGGTTAGCATCCAGTTTACTGACAGGTCTCTGTTAATTATACTCTTCCCTCCTGGTTTCCCTCCCACCACAACCCAGTAAAGTTTAGGTGAAATAGAGGGAAGCTGTCCTCAGCCGCAGTGCTCTCCCCCTGCTGCAGAGCTGCAGGGTGCCTCGTACATGCTGTACTCGCTGTCAGCAGCTGTTCTTCATCTGCCCTTTTCTCGCTCTTCCCAGACATTGGAACTTCTTCCAAAAGGCATTTTCCCTCTTTGCCAAACTTTCCATATGTTAGACTAAAGAATTATTTCTTGAACCCTGGGGACTTCTGGTTTTAAGCTTTAAAAATTTGCTAAACAATGCTTCTTTTTTATTTGTTCCCCCTTTAAACAATTCAAAAATGAGATCAATTTTTCTATTCTCTCTCTCTCTCTCTCTCTCCCTCTCTCTCTCTCTCTCTCTCTCGCACTCTTTCTTGCTCTGACTCTATGATATTCCTTATACGAAAACCTCCCTTTAGCACTGTACACTTTTTAGCTTCTAACCTGGAATCCTTAAATCCCATTTTTTTCAAAGCTCTTTCTGAAAATTATCTTATCCCATGCATGCATAAATCCTCATAATATCTTCCAAAAGCAATAAAGAGAGCAGGTGCTACTTCGCTCAGCATTTAATACAACTCTATTTGAAACAATAAAAAAAAAAACCAAAAAACACTTTCCCATGTTTCAGCATGTCCACTAGATGGCGGAGTAGTCCTCCATTTTATTTCTATGAAAAGGGCCCCTTATCGCTAAGTATTTCCTTTGGGTAGAGCACATTGTGTTGCTCCATTTATTTTCAAATTCTAGACTTTCTGATGTCCTGTAAAGTCTTTACAAGCAAGGACAGAAACAGTGATCATCTACTGAATATGTGCTATAACCATGTACCTTGCTAAGATTTGCTTTATGATTATAGGCACATATATTTAATAAATAAATTATAAAATGGATAATATTTTATGACATAATAATGGATAATAAGATCAATAAGACATAAAACACTATTGCACTAGATATTCTTATGTTATATAACTGACAAAGAAACTTTAATAAACTTAAATAAACTTAAAAAATTTAACTCTGGCTGCAGATTCAGAAAGGGCTACAAGCACTTTTACATTTCTGTTTCTACTCACAGGTAAACGAACGTGCCAAACCAATATGTGGAAAGTATAATGCTATTTCTGAGTCATATTACCATTCAGCACAACCTTCTGTTCTCCTCACTGACTAAAGGCATTGTTTGGCTTTTTAGGAAGACAGCTTTTTTAAATGTTAAGTACTTCAAAATGAAATGTCTTGATTACGTCCATAAGCAATGGTAAGGTGAGTAATGGTCTGAATTTTCCGGTAAATGGTACTTAATTAGTTTTTAGAAGTATCCAAAGCTAAAAACATGTTGTTTTGAATAAAGCCTTGCCAGTGTTTTTATTTGTTTGTTTTGTTTTGTCTTATTAATATATCACACTAGATACTGAACCAAAAGAAATATATGCAAACATCTGATAGAAATTTCACTAATTTGATTTAAATCTCTACTCCAGTGGATTTAAGAGTGTGCCCTGCAAAGTGCTGGGGGCTCTGAGGGGCCTGTGTGGGGCTTCCACACAGACAACAGGAGGAAGGTCTGCCTCTACACAGGCTCTCCCATCCTAGCCAGAGAATGTACACATTCATCCCTTTCTCACACTGGGCAGCCCCTTTCATTGAAACAAAAAGTTTTGCAGCTAATAAAAGCCATTTGAATTGTCTGTTATTAAGTATAGGTCAAATGAACATCACTTGGTATATACAGAAATAAGAATTCTATTTTTGCCAATGGAAAAAAAATGACTTAATCTGAATAATTTGGTAAAAATAAAATCAAACTTTTGTGCCAAAAATTTAAAACTAGAGAGCAGCTATCATATAAAAAATCAGATTTAACTGGATTTGTTATTTTAGTCATTTTGTTGTCATAGCTAGTGGCTTAATCAAATGCACTCAGGCAAAGAAAACTAAGGAAAGCAAGAGATCCACAAAGCACAAAATGTGCCCATCTGCCTGCCTCTGTTGCAGGGGGCTCAGGGGAGGGCCTACTCACATATGCACACACAGATATGCTGATAAGAACCTGTCCCATGGAGTGGGAAAGACAACTTGCAAAGCACTGAGCGCTGCAGGACATTGTCTTGAAGTGGACAATTCATCATAGGGGATTTAAAAGTGCTCATGCACTTCTCATATATATTTCATGAGTCTTAAACTAGCCCAGAGACACAAGACGTCATTTGAAGGAAAAAAATTCTGGCCTGTAAATAAGTTAATGAATGTTGTATCTTAGAGGACAGTCAATTGTTGGGAAAAGATGAAAAAAACTCTACTGCCTAAGAAACATTATTCATTGATGTAGCTTAGCTCCTGAAACAAAGATACCTCCAAGTTTTACGGGATAAACATCATTCCTCACTCGTCTAACCGCCCAGTGCTAATGTCTTGGTCAAGCTTTTTCCACTTGTGACTTTGCCATTCCCCTAGGGCCTTGGGATCCACTGAAATCTGGTGGTAGAACAGAAAAGACAGAGAGTGGAGGCAGTATATCAACTTCTTTAAAAAATGCTCTCCCTGGAAGTGGCATTTATTGGTGAGACCTTGTCACATGGTCATACCAACAGCAAAGTCTCTGGGTGGCCACTTCCCAACACTACACTGTGAGAGGTAAAGTAAGAATTACAGTGAGCTAGTTATAACTGCCATAGCAATAAAAAAATCAAAGGATAAAATAAGTTATTTCATTAAATAGGAATACAAAATACCAGAGAAAGTGATTTCTTGCACTTTGTATACAAATTTTTTAAATTAGTTAATTAATTTTATTTTTGGCTGCGTTGGGTCTTCGTTGCTGCGCACCAGCTTTCTCTAGTTGTGGCGAGCGAGGGCTACTCTTCATTGCGGGGCGCGGGCTTCTCATTGTGGTGGCTTCTCTTGCTGTGGAGCATGGGCTCTAGGCCTGCGGTCTTCAGTAGCTGTGGCTTGCGGGATCTAGAGCGCAGGCTCAGTAGTTGTGGCTCATTGGCTTTGTTGCTCCACGGCATGTGAGATCTTCCCGGACCACGGCTTGAACCCGTGTCCCCCGCATTGGCAGGTGGACTCCTAACTACTGTGCCACCAGGGAAGACATGTATAAAAATTTTAAACCCATATTGGGTCCGAAATATGCTAGAGCCTGATTACAGCTTTCCTAGAGTAAGACTGCAAGACTTTGTTGTGCATGTTCATTCAATTTAACTCAACAAATATTTATTGTTCTTCTGTGGAAAGATATTTAAAAAGGACACACTTGTACGTACACAGACTCTAACCAGTGGCTTAAAATCAACTCAAGGGATAAGACAAAGACACGACTATTATGCTAAACAGAGTGAGGTGGCAAAAACTGAACAAGTAACACGCACTAGAGGATGGGCTGGCATAATTTTTTGTAAAGGAACGGACAGTATATATTTTAGGCTTTGTGCAACTGCTCAACATTGTGGTTGTAGTGTGAGAACAGCTACAGACGCTGAATAAATAGGTGGGTGTGGCTGTGTCCCTGCACACTTTATTTACAAACACAGGCAGTGTTTGTAGTGCCTCTACTCTCTATCTTTTCTGTCCTACCTCAGGCTGTAGTTTGCTGACCCTGGCTCTAGAGGCTCCATTAACAAAAATGTCAAACCTGGTGGCAGGAGACAGCTTTATAACCCCTCTGAGGCTGAAGCACAAGCTTCAGTAGAACACACGATGCAATGTGACACTCCACCCATTTATGGAGACAACTAACATTATCACAGCATCCAGAAGAGTAGACAAACAGCAAGAGGAAGGGTTTTCTCTAGGATCTTCTAATCTTGACCTCTCATAGACTTCAAGTTTATCTTTTTTGTGTGTGTGTTTAGCTTGTATATTGCTAGTTTTGTGCCTTATGTTTCTATTCTAGGGCTTAAATTGTAATCTTTGATAAGAATATGTCAATATCTCTTATTACTACTTAATGAATTAACTTCTCTTTTTCTTTAAGGATGGTCTATATATCTGGCCTATAGGCTGATTTGTCTAAGGAAGAATGCATTTTACCAAATAAAGGGTTCTCTACACAGAGCTGATGTTTTCTAATGTTAGATTTCTATTTTTGTTATATATGAGCATAGAAAGACCAGATGTAGAAGGACAGATGTAGACTTATCTAAACAAAAGTATCTAAGAATCAGGGGATGACTACAGTACTCTCAATCCAGGAACTCAGAATATTTAGAAATATAATTTATTTTTCTGTAAGCGAGCTTAATTCCTACTTCACTTATATTAGACTTTTATCTCACTCAATGTGGGAGCCTTGGGCCCTATAAACTCTGATACACCATAAACTCTGAAGGCTTGCCACCTTCCCCTGGTTACATGGATTAGATGTAGTACTGAGTAATAATCCCACAAAACCAGGGCAGTAACGCAATACAGATGTGCTTCTTTCTTTCTCGTGTCATCGTCCTATGTACGTTGAGGGGCTCATTCCCACACGGTTATTCGGGGATACGGATTTCTTCCACCTAGGGGAAGCCTCCCGAGGATCCTTTATAACTAAGAGGTGAAGGAAGAGGAGACCAGGAAGGACACTGGCTGTCCATCCCTCAGTGAGAAGGCCAGGAGATGTTACACACCCCTGCAACTCACACTCCATTGCAGAGAACTAATCCTATAATCCCCAGTGACATGAAAGGGAGCTAGGAAAGACTATCTAGAAACGTGTGCTGGAAAAATAAGAAACTAGTCTCATGACCACAGACTAGCGTTGTCTTTGCCACAACAGCCCACTTCACTTTCAAATTCCCCAAACTTATCAAGGAAATTTCACCTGTTGACCTAACCCTGGGGTTTTTGCTGGGAGGGGAGCAGATATCAGGGCCCACAACTATACAGCCATGTTTCCATTCCAAGTCCTACCAACCCAAACCAGGGCATCTTATCTAGTCATCTCTCAGGAAACCTGGCTCTGACTCAGTCATCCAAGCAACCAGAGCCTTCTGATTGTAATTACAGAAGTACATCTGGCTTTTGCACCAGAAATTTATTAATTCATTCACCAGACAGTGATTGACACTCAATGTTCTCTGTTCTAGACACTTGGGATGTTATCAGTGAGGCAAGGGCAGTGGGAGCAAGTATCTCAGCTTTTGGGAGCTTTAGACAGAAACAGCAGAAACAACAAGGATATTATACTGTACAGTAGAGGGTGATAAACCCTGTGGAAAATGTAGGGTACAGGACAATGGGGTGCTAGGAGAATGGCTGGTTACCATTTTTAAAATGGTGTCCAGGTTAAGACTTGTTGAGATGATAACTGAGCAAAACCTTGAAACAGATGAGAGAGTTGGCCAAGAAAATATCTAAGGGGAAAGAATTCCAAGCAAGGGGTCTGAGGAAGGAACACACCTGACATGTTCGACGAGGAAAAGGAAGGCATCACGGCAGGAGTAGAGTGAGCAAGGGAGAGACCGTGCCTGAAGTCAGAGAGATGAGAAGGTCCCAAGCACGTGGGAACTTGAAGTTTGTTCTGAGTCTCCTCTCGGGGCAGTGAGGAAGCAGGCTATTCCTGGCCTCTTCATTTTTGATCTTAGATTCCACTGTGACCCCCTGCTGGTTGCTGTTGTTTTTGCTCTCCTCCTCCTCCTAGTTTTACGGAAATCACTCTTTAATAAGCCAGCATTCTATAACCCTCCACATGTCCTGTCATCTCTCTCAGCTCAGGCTCTCCTCCTCCTTTTTGCAACTGAACAATTAATCTCCCTTCGCAGTAGTACATATGAAGAGTTTTAATACACTTTTGAGTAATAAAGAGTTGTCACCCCGGATGCTGAGGTCCTCACTAATTTCTACCATAATCAGAAATCTTATTTGAATGGGATGTCGTGATAAGCACAGGACCACTGTTTCAAAGCATCTTGCTCAAGATGCTCTCTGTCTCTGTCTCTCTGTAGATACACACACACACACACACACACACACACGCACACCCTCTGTCTTTTTTTCATCATCTCCTTGCAGATATTGGTTTACATGGGAGCTGAGGAACCACCTTGGGAAAGAACTAAGACCATACCCCAAGTCAAGCTGAGATATATGAAGACCTGAAAGTGCAGGAGACACAGTAACAAAAATGGGCATGTGGAGCCTCTGAGAGGATTCATCAAGGGGGAAGGACCCTGGAATTCTGATCCTGAGGTGGGTGCAGGGAGAGGCTGTGAAGTTGAAAAGATAGCATGTTATTGTGTAACGGGGCAGTGGTTAGCCAGATCTTTCCATCTAAGCACCTGATGAAAAAGAGCTGTGTGTGGGAAGAGAAAACTATAATCTGATCAAAATGAATAAAACCTTGGAGGACGAATAACACAGAAGTGAGAAAATTATTATCCTCCACATTTCAGAGCAGAAAGTTGTCTCTAGAGCCAGAACATCCCCAGGAAACTGTCGTCAGGAGGGGATCTCCCTCAGGAGAGAGAGTTCAATGGAGCATTGTGAGCTCAGAGTCTTCCTTGGGTAGCTCATGAACACATGTGATATACCCTTGAAGATTCCAGCAGTTACTCACAATGAGACCCCACATTCACAAAGGTGTGTGCCAATGAACTGATGGAAGCCTGGTAGCAATGTCAATGTGTCCCCATGACCTTAGGGTGAAGATTCCCCACTGCTCTTTGCAGGGTGTGTGGAAGAACATTTTGGAGTGTATCTTCAGAAGGCAACTGGAATGCCGCAGCCAATTTATCTCTGGTGCTAAGTGGTGATGACTACAGAACCAACTCCTCCAGGCTATGCAAAGCAAGTAGACAGCTGCACAGTAACCATCCTTTAACTTAAGATTGACAGTGGGTCTCTCTGGTCACCTCAGACATATTTGTAGGTCACTTATCTAAAGTCACTTAGGAATTCAGTAGAGCAATTTTTCTGCGATGAGATGCATTCTCACCTCAAATGTTGAAAACAGAAAGCTGTTAGATACTTGTGGATGTACATATGTGTGTGTATATGTGAAACAATGTGACTGTCACAAACACATTATACTCAAACTAGTTTATACTCAAACACGACTGTGTTCCTTAGATGTCTTGTACTTTAGTTACCACGGTAACTGTCACAACTTATCAGGACTCATTTGGTTTAATATTTTTGCTTCTCCAGTTGAAATCTAATTTACATATAGTCAACCACATCTTCTTCACCAAGGAATCCCCAACGTTTAATACGGCATATAGCTGTGCCTAGTGTGTCCTTATCAAATGAATGAATGAATGGAGTATCCATTATAGGTATCTTCTATAATGTCTAGTAAGATTCTTAGCCATAGGTATTGTATAAATCAAAGCAGCCAGAGTCTCACCCACAGATACACACACACACACACACACACACACACATACATACACACTCTGAAAGCTGCTTTTTCCTATTTCTATGCATTGCTCTCTCTACTCACTCTGATTAATCAAAAACTTAGCTCTGGCATGTATTGCTATGTGACTTTTTGTTTGTTTCTCTGAGATTCAGTTTCCTCTTGCATAAAATGTTTATAACAACGGTTTCATGCAATGTAACCATGAGGACTAAGCAACAGAATCCACGCTAACCTAGTCATAACCTCATCACTATAAACGACAGGGCAGGGAGTTTCAGGAGCTTCAGGGTTTCAGTTTTCTTGTTCAGCCACTATTAAGCAAGGCTTATAAGAGTATATATTGGTCCCAACTCTGTGGTTTTCCTTCTTATTTAGAAGGAGCTTTTTAAAAGTAGATCTGGTAGTAATACAACAAAATAATTTAATTCCATATTTAGAAAGTTAGTAGTTTATGAGAGCAAGAGGCTCTCTGGAGAGAGATTCCTGATCAATTTTGAGGGCAGATTGCCTGAAGGGAGAAGCTGACTACAAAGCATTTAATTATAGACTTCCCTCTTTATAGGTGGTCTTAGTGTCACACATAAACCTGTCGGAATTTCTTCAAGACACATAATGTGATGACAAGATTAATATTCTAGACCTAGAAAAAAGGTATTTTGCTAGAATTACTGATCAAATTTTTAAGCTAAGAATTTAGGTCTTGACTGATTTCTGATGTTCAGAACTGCTTTGAATTGTCATTTGATCAGACATGCTCTTCAGACACGTGGTTTGCAAACTTTTATAAACTGTTTCCCCTCAAGCTGCTCCAGATTGGGGGTGAATTAGCTACTTGGAAACAGATAACAAACAATTTTTCCATGACCATGTATTAAATGATCCACTGTGTGTGTGTGTGTGTTTGTGTGTGTGTATGTCCTCTGCATCCAAACATGAATGAGTTAGTTGACACTTCACCTGGCTTTGGATCATATAGTTTAAAGATTTCCCAATTTTGTTACTAATCTGTTTCCAAGGAGCATCCTTAGGGACCATGAAGCCATGGAACAGTGTGAAAGTGGCTAACTGGGCAGGAATAGATATGGGTTGACCAATGCTTCCTCAACACTTACTGCATTTCTGCCCCAGCTTTCATTGGTAAAGAGAAATCAGTTGCCAGAATCATCTGCAAAATCACTGCTTTAGTTAACCAGTGCTTCAACTTACAAATGAGAGCCTAACGTCAACTAACAATGGTATGCCTTGCCCAAGGGCAGAAAGCTGTCCTTTTTAGTCATTCTTTTTTTTTTTTTTGTGGTACGTGGGCCTCTCACTGTTGTGGCCTCTCCCATTGCAAAGCACAGGCTCCGGACGCGCAGGCTCAGCGGCCATGGCTCACGGGCCCAGCCGCTCCGCGGCATGTGGGATCTTCCCGGATCGGGGCACGAACCCGTGTCCCCTGCACCGGCAGGCGGACTCTCAACCACTGCGCCACCAGGGAAGCCCTAGTCATTCTTGAACTAGAAGGAATATTCTTAGTCATCCTTGAAAAAAAGGACACTTTAATAATAAGTCGTCTCAGAAGTAATTTTAACTTCATGACAAAGTTATTGAATGTATTAATCCTAAGGTCACAGATGAGAAAATATTTGAACTGCTCTCAGTATCAGCATTCTTAAAAGTCCAGACTTCTACTAACAGTCTGTTGGAGGACATTTAGGCTTTCTCTATTATGCTCCTCAGAAATTATTCTAGCTTCCACCCAGTGCCTGGCTCTAAAATAAGTCGCAATTTTTAGTTCGGTTTGTTCCAGCAGCATCATGCTTTCAGGTACTAAAATTTGCATGAGCTGCCAATTGTTGCATAACAATATTTAACAGATTTAACAGCTTAAAACCATACACATTTATAATCTTACAGTTTCCATGTGTCAGGAGTCTGGGCATGCCTTAGCTGGTTCCAAGCCACAGTGCAAGACATTGGTCACAATGCCTCAGTTGCAATCAAAGTGTGTTGGTTGTACCGGGCATATCACCTGTGGTTCTACTGGGGAAGGGTTTACTTCCAAGTTGATTCAGGTTGTTGGCAGAATTCATTTACTTTTGGTTTTAAAACTAAAGATTTCAATTTCTTGCTGGCTGTTGGCTGGAGACCCCTCTCAGCTACCAAAGGCCACCTGCAGTTCCCTGACTCATGAAGTGTTCCTTCCTCAAAGCCACCAACAGAGAGGGACTCCAGTCTGACAGGTGCTGCAATCTTATATGACATATTCACATAATCATGTGTGTATAATCACATACATCCTCTCACTTTTGCCTCAGATGCAAGTCAAGGTTCCCATCTATACTCAAGGGGAAGGGATTACACAAGGGCATGAATATATCTATATCTATACCTTTATACCTGTATCTATACCTATACCTATATCTATATCCATCTATATCTATACAGAGAGACATACATGTGAGTATATGTATATGCATATAATACATATATAACATGTATATATCTATTAATGAAGTTATATTTGTAAAGATATTCTGACTTTATAATGTTTATATTTTAAAATGCTTTATACTTTTAATTTCAAACTAGCAAATGACAGATTTGAGGGATTAGTTGGTTGGTTGGTTGATTGGTTTCACTGGTGAAGACAAATGATTTAACCTAATATATACAACTGCAAAAGAATTACATAGATTCAGGATATGACAGAATTCATTAAGTCATCACGTTGACCACTGGGAAACAACTGAAGGCAAGTGACCCAATTTAGAAAAAAACTTTTGGCCAGCAGGTGATATTTAATATCCTAATTAGAGAGTCAAAAGTAATGGAGTAGTATAATTGAAGTTATTGAAACTAAAGCTAAGAAAATCTTCATTCTGAGAGTATGAGAAGAGGTTGAGTCAGGAACCTAAAAGAATGTTGGTGGATGAGCAAATCATTGGCACCTGTTTTTTCCTCTCTTTTTTCATTTCCACATTGGTTAAAAGATTTCAAACATGAAATGTGTGACTATTGTGCTTCCAAAAACTATCTGGGAAATATTTAGCTCCCTAACGATCTGGCAGCTAATCAGGTATGATTTCACTTATCTACTTACACTATGCGTTCAAGACACCCATTACTACTTAGCCAGTGAGTTCACTTTTAATATTTAATGGTGGGGGAAGGTATGCAGGGAGTGTTTGTCCTATGGTCTATCATGTATGATTGGATTAAGACATTTTATGTGTGTTACATCATGAATGAAGACATATTTTTCAATCTAAGTATAATAACACCCACATGTACGAAAATACAATTGAGGTGGGCCAAGATAAGCAAATTTGAGAAATACGTACACGACCATATATTCTAAAGCTGACTTGTGTATGGTGGATGCTGTGGTCTGAATGTTTGTGTCACCCCGAAATTCATATGTTGAAAATCTAATCTGCAGTGTGATGGTATTTGGAGGTGGACCTTTGGAGTGATTAGGTCAGGAAGGTGGTGCCCTCATCAATGAGATTAGGGCTCTTATAAAAGAGACCTCACAGAGCTCCCTACCTTACTTCACCACGTGAGGATACAATGAGAAGAAGGATTTCACCAAACCATGCTGGCTCCCTGATCTTTGACTTCCAGCTTCTAGAAATGTGGGAAATATATTTCTGTTGTTTATACCAGTCTGTGGTATTTTGTAATAGCAGCCTGAATGGACTAGGCCAGGTATTAATAAACTCTAATTGAATACACAATAAGTATTAGTTGAATTGATGAATATGAATATGTTAAATCAGGAGATATCATTTTATCTTTCTTATTACTAACATTAGTTAAAGTTATGCCACTATAACTGAGACTTCTCAAAAACAATACAATATTAAAAACAAACAAACAAAAAACTTAAATAAATGTATGGATCACTGACTTGGTCATTTTAAGGGCCAATTATATAAAGAAGCAGAACCACATTTCCTTCCTCATTTATTAGGAAGGTGTACGTCAGCAGTTAACGTGATTATGCTGAACACTCAATAGAGTACTTTAATTCAGAGCTTTGAGTTCACAAAAATGATGGTTAATCATGCACTTTATATTGACCTTGTAATATATTTTTTAGTTTTAGTGGGACTAATTTACATATCATAAAATTGTTTCATGGTTGGTATACAATTCAATGAATTTTTAGTAAATTTTTAGAATTGTGTAACCATCACAAAATTCCAACATTAGGACTTTTCATCATGCTAAAGAAATTCCCTCAGACATCTCTGCAGTCAATCTCAGCTTCTGCTCCCAGCCCTAGGGAATCACTGTCTGCTTTCTGTCTTTATATAAATTCACTCTTGGGGAATATTTCATAAAATGAAATCATACAATATGTAATCTTCTGAATCTTTCTTTCACTTTCATTTATGCTGCAGTATGTATCAGTATCTTTCTACTTTACTGCAGAATAACATTCAAGTATAGGAATATACAATATTTTATCTATTCACCAATTGATGAGCATTTGGATCATTTCTAGTTTGGGACTATTACAAATAATGCTTCTATGAACATTTACCTGAAAGTATGTGCAGACATATGATTTCACTTCTTTGCGGTAGATTCCTAGGAGTGGAATTGCTGGATTAAATGGTAAATTTATGTTCAACTATTTAAGAAATTGTCAAACTGCCAAAGTGACTGTGTCATTTTACATTTTTACCCAATGTGTAAGAGAGTGCCAGTTTTTCCACATCTCTGCTAACTCTTGATATTGTCTGTCTTTTTGATTAGACCATTTTAAGTCTATATAATGGTCCGACTGTGATTTTAATTTACATTTCCATAGTGATTAATGAGGTTGACCAACTTTTCATATGCATGTTAACTTTCCATATATCTTCACTGGTGAAATCTCTATTCAAGCTTTGCCCATTTTTAAATTAGTAATTTGTCTTATTATTGAGTTGTAAGAATTCTTTATATATTCTGAATACAACTTGTTTTACAGATATATGATTTGCAAATATTTTATCCCAATCTGTGCCTTGTCTTTTTGTTTTTTAATTGTGTTTTTTGAAGTGCAATTTTAGTTTTAATAAAATCCAATTTATCAATTGTTTTGTCTTTTGTGGCTCTTAGTTTTGGTGTTGTATCTAAGAACTCTTTATGTAACAAAAAGTCTTGACAATTTTCTTCAATATTTTCATCTATGCATGTTATAATTTTAGCTCTTACACTTAGGTCTATAATCTACGTTGATTTAATTTGTCCTTATGGTGTGAAGAAATTATCTTAGTTCAACTTTTTGGATATGTATATGTAATTGATATATATTTTTACACTTCGTGATATATTTTTACACTTTCATTTGAATATAGTTAAGGCTAATGCACCTGAAATTCACTTAAACTGGGAGAATTATCCTGAGACAAACAGTCTTAGAGTGAACTGAGAAACAGTTCTCTCTTAGCCTTGTGCCATACCTTATACTGACTAACCCATTGGAGGAAAAGAGATCTTCCATCAGCTTGATACCAGTCAAAATCAAAGCAGAACTTCCCTCTTTCTTACTCTCTTAAAGAAATGCTCTATTGTTTCTTTTCAGTGGAGTTCCCTACTAAAGCCAAAATAAAAATTTTCTGAGTATCTACGGGAATATTTAAAGAATTAGCTGTCAAAATAGTTATAGGAAGAAAAACATGGAAAAAAGAATCAAGTAATAAATGTAACTGGTAATTAAAATATGTTGAAAATGCATGCAGGGCTTATAATCTAATAGGATTACATAATCATGTAAAGTTGTCCTAGATGTGGTATGACATATACTGAGTTATTTCCCCTTGCTGGTAAATGGAGTAGTATTGGAAAATTTGAGGTGCATTATTTTTCAGCTAAGACCTCATTATTGCTTCTCTGCATAAACAACTCTCTCATCTCAGTTTTTCTCTTTATATACGGAAACCAGTGTTGTCAGAATCAGTCTGAAGAGTCGACTGTCTCACCGCACACAGCAGGAAAGAGTGGCTAGTAGATGAATTGACTGTGGTTTTGCTTAGCTTTATAACATGAAAGCTAATCACTTTGGAACTGATACGAATAAAGTCATTTTTGTTCATTAATAAAAGTAAGCTATTTGAATGCCAATGACATTTTAGATTCACAAAAGTTATAAAGTAGTAATAATAAGCCTTAACCAACATATCATTGCTATCACTCATAAAATACAATTTCTTTTAATCTAAGAAACCTTTGAGTATGTACTTATAATCATAATTTTAACTCATGAATTTGTGCACACTTACTTCCAAATATTAACAAGAGTTAAAATTTTATTTAAGAAAAACACAACAATCCTATTACCTCTTGAAAGTATGAATAGTAAAGGGATACATCTCCTAAAGACCGCAAATTCTTATTCAATACAGCTTTTGGATGACACTTTGTCCATTCATACCATCAATAGCCACTGAAAAACAATATTTGCCTTTGAGTTCTCTGCTACTAAATGCAAGAGACATCAATAAAAGCAAGTTTTGAGACTGCAGTTCAGTCTTCTGTTAGAGCAATGTTTCTCAAAATGTGGTACCCAGACACCAGTCCCATCACTGAATAAGATCGGAAACAATGGGTGTGGCACCCAGAAATCTGTGTTTTAACAAGCCCTCTAAGTGGTTCTGATATAGGCTAAAGTTTTGATAACCACTCAGGTAGTGATTACTGATAAACTATAACTAGGCAGACTCCTGTTCTATGAGCTGGTGTATATTCTCTCAGCCCTTCTAAGTCAGCCTACCTCCAATTCCCTTAGAAGTGATTGCACCTGAATCTACATCTCCACAGGCACTGATGTAGAAAAGCTCAGGGATAGGAAGGAGGACCAAAACTCAGCTAAGGTTAAATGCTGCAACGAAGGAAGGATGGCCAGGTTCTGAAAAGATGGCCCAGTGGACATGCCTGTGTTGAACGTCCTAACTATGAGGGGGCAAGGCAGCACATTTCAGATATAGGAACCAGATGAGAAGAAACTGGTGCTAGAGCAAGAGAAGTGTCAAAGTAAATTGGGTCAGGCATACTCTTCTTGAGGCCAGATAGGATTCTTCCCCAAATGGTGACCTAGTTGCAAATCTCCGTTACCAAGACTTGCTCTCAGTATAACCCACAATTACTAAGGGAAATATGTGAGACCTTTAACTTCCAGTCACTCTCTTCTAGATTATTTCCAAACTTTTCCTTTCCAGTCCATCAAGCATATGCTGCCTTTGTTTATCTTCTGAATGCTTCTAAAGAAGAGTTTGAGTTATGTTATTTCACTGTCTACAAGTACACAGGGCTCCTCCTATGTTTTTCCATAGCTATAGACATTCTTGTCAACTTGATATTTAGGCCCTCTAATATGGATGTCAATTACTCCTCCGTTCTTACCTATAACTGTTTCTCAATATGTACACTACTTCCACCAAACTGGACTATTTGCTCTTCCTTGAATACTCCTAATGTTCTCACCAATGTTATCCTGCCTCATTCTGTTCCCTCCAACTCTCCAGTGATGCCTGCTACATAATACCTTCGGTAGGCTGTGACCTCACTCTCTCACTTGGGCCTTTATAACTCTCTGTATCTGTCCTACAACATTCTGCTATAAATCTTACTTATTTCTGCAGAGTGTGGTTAAGTGTGGTAGGATGAGAATTGAACCTTGGTTTCCTCAACACATAAAATTAGAATTATATTATAGACCTCACAGATCTTTTTAAATAAGGTAATGAATGAGTGTAATTTTGGTTATATTTATTAACTTTTAATAGTATTATTCACTTAAATATAAAGGCAGTGATGTAGAAAGTTATTGAAACATTAATTCTAAGGTCTCTCTTTAGTGATTTATTCATGAATTTTTTATTATTCATCTTTTATATGTTAATTTCTTATTAGATCACAGGACAGAATAAGTTGATGCTTTTTTGGAAGAGTCTCCAAAGAGGGAAAAACAGACAACAATAAGTAAAAAAAAAAAAAAAAAGGAAAAGATAATATAATGTTTATAGCAATAAGAATTATACAAAAATAAACAGGATAATAGATAAAGAGTGACTGGTGGGGGTAGCCCTGTAATTTTAGGTAAAGTGGTCAGAGGACTTCCTTTGGGAAGTCAGCCATTTTAGCAGAGGCCTAATGACAAGCAAGAGTCAAGTCTCAGATAATCTGGCAAAAGACACTGCAGTAAGCAGACACAGAAAAATAAAGTCCTACAAAGATCAGGAAATCTTCTAAGGAAGTCTGCTTAACAAATGTTCCTGCCCAGTTGGGCAGGCTTTTAGCTATTTTGGCTCCGTGTCCAAGGTTCTGAAGGCTTAAGCTAACCAACCCTCCCAGATTTGGGGTTCTGCTTGCCACATGTTGAAGGTCAGAGGATGTGAGTGTGGGAAAGCTTCTTGCCTGAGTAAGAATACTCTAAGTGGTATCTGATGAACTCCTCTTCTGATGTGAACAAATGCTTCCTTTACTTTGTGTGCTTTAAACTGATGCCAGAGTCGTCAAACTACGTGGGTTTCTTGCTATTTTTTTCTCCATTTTTCCTTGTCTGCAAATCTTGAGCATTTTCACATTCATCATTTAACTAAACAAATAGGCATTACAGTAGCCTGTTCTAACTCTTTGCTCTTCCTGTGGCTAGACAATTTTCTTATTTGAGTTTCCTGGCATATTTCCCAAGAAGAAGACATTATGTATTCTGAATACATGTTCCTTATAAAAGATTTTAGTTGTTTTTTTTTTTTTTGTGATACGCGGGCCTCTCACTGTTGTGGGCTCTCCCGTTGCGGAGCACAGGCTCCGGACGCGCAGGCTCAGCGGCCATGGCTCACGGGCCCAGCCGCTTTGCGGCATGTGGGATCTTCCCGGACCGGGGCACGAACCCGTGTCCCCTGCATCGGCAGGCGGACTCTCAACCACTGCGTCACCAGGGAAGCCCAGATTTTAGTTTTTAACTCCCATAAATTTAATTAAGAACCAACCTTCACTCTGTTTTACATCGTTTACAAGTGCATAAGGTCAAGAAATTGACATTTAACGTAACAAACAAATGTTAACCAATTAAAATGTGACTAAGTTATTTAACTCTTTAACCATTTTAAAGAATAACTATATCGGCCAGATGTCCACTCTTAATATGTTTAAAGGAAAAAAAGAAAACAACTCTTGATCCTACTCAATATGTAAATGCATTGCATAAGCAAATTGTATTTCAAAATATTTATATATAAATATAAGTTTGTGTCTCAAAATGTTGACACATCTCTCCTTTGCTCTCAATTTATTTGTAGAGGAATGAAATTGCTTAAATAAATTGCTGCCTCCAATCCCAGTTCTCCATTTGACTCTGTTGACAAAACTTCTGTTACACTTTAAACATCAGTGAAGAAGTAGCTAAAAGGAACTAATAAAACACTCAATAAACAGTTGCTCAAAGAATGATCACCAACCAAAGCATTAACACTGGACATTGAACCCACTTGCTCTTCCACCAAATCTGGGATCATAAACAAATCTCTGGGTAAAACTTTACTTGGCAAAAAGCTCTGGATAAACCTCATCACATAAAAGGCAGCAAGAGGGGGTTCTAGACCTGTCTCTGCTACTACAATTTGTGTGGTCTTAGGTACACTCAACCTTCTTTGAACTCTACTTTTGCGGTTTGTAACAGGATGACGATTTGGTCTACATGACCTCTGGCGTTCTTTCTGGTATTAAATTTCTAACCCTAGGGTTTCCTCTGGCCTGTTTGTTTCCAGTGGGTACACAGCCTGAGACCTCTCTAATAGCTCTCCCTTGTGGAGGCTGATTTATGAGCCAGATTCACTGCTCTTTCATTTCCAGGATTAGTGAATACAGAAGAATGAGGTTGGGGGCTCAAACAGAAGGAGGGAGGCAGGAGGGGAGATGCCTTTGGGGTTGGGGGAGGCGAGAGTTACACACCTTTCACCACTTAAGAGCAAACAATCTCCATGAGCTTCCATTAGTGTAAACGCTCAGCAGGAAAGTACCTTGGGGTGAGTATTTAAAAAGGAACTTCTGAGCTCCTTCTTTCTTATAAGTTCTTCAAGCTTGCCATTCAGGGCCAAAACACATGTTGAAAGATATATACCCAAGAATGGTTAAGGCATTTCCTTTTGTGGGAGAACAATATTGAATCTGGGAGGTTCACTTCCAGAAGGTAGGCTTTCTTTCTTTGGTGCTACAGAAACATGGCACGGCCTAGTATTCTGAAGATTGCACATTCACAGATGGAATACTGGAGATGAGCCCACAGGTCCACCATGTGTGAATATGAATCTCTGGCTGTAGGGCTGATGGATGTGAAGTATTTTTTCAGTGAGTGAAGCTAGATGCCTCCCACCATCTGGAGTCTGGTGGGCATTAACTCTAATTAAGATCAAGATGGATAGTTTACAGTTTTGAGTTATATTTACTTACTGCATTTAATAAGGTAAATTGTATTAAATTGAGACATTAGAGAATTCTAGAATTCATGAAAGTTTTGGCTTGTATCCTTTATATATATCGAACATGTTCTCCATTTGAAAAAAAAGTTTGCATGTATTTCTTCACGTTTGATACCTATAATAAAATGAAATACTTCTTACAGACTATGTTTTGCCCCAAAATTCATACGTTGAAATTATAATCCCCTGATACGATGGTATTTAGAGATGGGGCCTTTTTAATTAAGTCATGAGAGTAGAGCTCCCATGATGGGATTAGTGTCTTTATAAGAAGAGAAAACCTAGAGCCCTCTCTCTCAAAGCCATGTGAAGATACAATGAGATGTTCATGTGCAAACAAGAAGAGGGCTCTCATGGGGAACTGAATCTGCCTGAACCTCGATCTTGGACTTCCCAGCCTTCAGAACTATGTTTGTTGTTCAAGCCACCCATTCTATAGTAATTTGTTATAGCCACCTGAGCAGACAGTGTGTTTGATCTTTTCCATGGTAAACTTTGTTTACTTCTGATAGAAGACAGGGTTTTGAGAAAAGCAGTTCTGTGCCTGATCATATGAATAATCTGCTATAAATTGCTTCTGTCTTGCCCTTAGGAAGTTACCATTTTGGTTTATTGGGTATTTTGATATTTTAAATACCAGGGTTTCCTATTTGAAATATCAAACTGGAAGATAAAATACCTGCTTCTTAAAAGGTCTGAAGTGTCTGTATCATCTGGTTGAACAGGTCTTTTAAGTTTTCAAAGGTTACTAATTTAAAAGCAAACTACTTGGAACTTTAGCCTGAAAAATTAAATTAAAATATTCTACTTGTAACTAACTATTATGTCCTTGCCCTGCCCATTTCTTCATCATTTGAAAAACTTTCCTAGTTCCTTGGTTTTTGATACTTAATGAATGGAGCTGAACTGTAGAGGTTACTAGAAAATTGAGAATCCAGACCCTATTCTTTGCCTGCAATCCAAATGTAGCACACTAACTGGCCTGCTTCTAGACAGGTGAATTACACAGGAAATCAGATGGGACATTACTAGTCACCTGGAGTCCCTTCTAATTACCACATCGATGGAGCAAAATGCCTACTTTCCCATCACGTTTCACTATCTTTACACTTTTTCTGAGAATCCACTAGCTCTACCATCTGTATTCCTTGCTCTGACTCTGTATGGGAATAATTAACAAAGACATACTACAGAATTCAGAATTTTCATACTGTTTTTCCTCTCTGCCACAAAAGTAAAACAGAGCGTTGATGGTACAGTTATTAAATATTGCCCAAGGCAGGACACTTTGGCTGGCAATGTCAGATACCAAAATATCCGATTCATGATTTTACTGGTACTGATCCCCTGAAGGTATTGTTGAGGTTACCATGGTGAAGTAACCATGGTAAAGTAACCTGTTTTTCTTATACTCATTCATTTTTTAATTAAGATGAAGAACACAGCTCTTCCTGCTTCATGAAAACTTGTTTTCACAACTCTGAGTTCATAAGAAACTCAATTGCTTTGGGGGAGAAATGTATTAAAACATGTTAATTTTTGCAGAAATCTTTTCAGCGGGTCTACTCAAATCTACTTTGAACCTCAATATGGATCTATCTTCCCATTAGGCATTCATTTATAAAAACAGAAAGCTTTTGTCTTTAATTGTAGTTATATTAATGAACCCCTGTGACAATAAGCACCTCTTGCTTCCACACAAAACCTCAGGGACTCTCTGAGCTTTTGATTTTTTTTAAATTCCAGTTTTATAATGGAATTTGTATGTAAAACCATAAAATCTAATATAAAACAGGAAAATTGGGACTATAAATCCTCCCTTGACTTTATTTTCCATTAAAGAAAAACTAGGTCACAGATATAGAGTCGTATGTATTAAAAAGATACTAAAATATATACAATTGATATCAGGATGCAGGACTACAATATTCAGATCATGCATGTCTATTAAAGCCTCCTTTTATGGGTATCCCCAGTGAGTGTCAGGCCTACGATTGTAGGACACACCATATTTTATTTTACTGTTTTTCTGATGTGAGGTTCCATACTAACAGCCTCCTTCCAACATCACACCGAGAAGCCCACACCAGAGCTCCAGCACCGAGAAATTTGGGAATTTATAGGTGAGGGAAAAGTTAGCAATGATATTGTCTGACATTTTCATTCTACAGACAAGAGAGTGAATGCCTAGAGAAGTGAAATGAATTGCTTTTCATAACTCAAGGAATTCACTGATTTAAAAAATATTCAATGAGTAGATAGTGTGGGTAAAGTTCTGTGCCAGGGAGTTATGTTGGGAAGATGAATAAGATAATATCTCGAGGCAGAGACCCCTAAACTGAACACTAAACTCACTGAGGTAAGAGCAAGGGCAATAATAACTTCTAGAATAGAGGGAGGATACCTAACCCATCTTGAAGAAGTCAAGAACGACTGAGCAACCTGAGATGGGGCCTGGGGTATAAGCAGATTCTAGCCTGGTGAGCAAAGGAGAAAAGGTTTTCAGAGGGAAAGAGTGCTGTGAGCAGTGGTGTGGTTAGAAACAGCCTGCTTCCATGAATGTGAAGCATTAAATGGAACTTAGGTCGCTGCAGGAGATGAGACTGCAAAGAGAAACCTTATGTGACTGTGAGAAATATTCTCAGCTATTATGAACAGAGGCTATACATTTTCTGATTTGGGCGCATATTTTTTTTTATAGTAACTTATAAAATATTTTCAGAGGGCCACGCTTCTTCACTAATCACACGAGTCTCTCCACTCCCCATTCTTCTGGTAGGACAAAATTAACATCTAATCCACTTTTCCCTTTCTTTCCTCTCCTCCACTTCCCCACTCCACAGGGACTTGAAATCGCTTTTAGAAAACACTTCGAATCCGTTATTTCTGCTGAAAAGTTTACATCTAGTTGAAAGTGCTTATGTCAGCGCAAATGATCAAATCTGAACAATGTCAGCACTCCAGAATTTGGAACATGTACCAACAGAGTACAGCATTACTTTGCCTCATTCCAGTCAGGCCAGAGGAGCTACTTACTTCCCTAAAGAGACTAATTGTTGAGTGATGGGTACATATGAATGGGAGCTGGACATATGAAGAGAGACAGTTTTCATATAAACTAGTCTTGCTGTTAATGTACCTGAGATAGGATTTTCTGAGCAAAAGCCTATGGACATAGTTTCCTTCCCACAACCCTCCCTTAGACTTCAAGATTTGCCAGGTGCATGGTTTCATTATGACAAGCGTTTTAGTGTTGAAAGTCCTTATGACCTAGTTAGTAGGAAACACTGAAGCTGCTACTTAAGAGCAAAGCCACTTAGCCATTCCTGACTTTATACAGTGAAAGATGAGGGATTAAACACATATACTTTCTATGATAAGGGCCTCTGTGATCGTTTCCATGATATTCTACAGCCCATCTTGAGAAGCCATTACATTTAGTGGAGTTGGAGACCCACTGGCCTTCTATTCCTTTCCAAATAAGACCAAATTGGAAATAAGGTCACATTTAAAAGCAGAGCATCTATGTATTTCTCCATGGATCCACACTGTAATCTATGGGAGACAATATAGCAAAGAGATTAAGAGTTTTGTAATCAGAAAAACTTGAGAAAAATCCTTCCTTAGCTATTTACAAACTGTGTAACAATGTTTAATTATACCACGTCAGATTTGGTATCTATATTATGCTAAACATACATAATTCTCTTGAAGAATTTGTGTAAAATTGGCAAGTTTTCTTTCTTAAATATTTAGTAGGGCTCCCTTGTAAAACTACTTGGGCTTTAAGGGTTCTTAAGGAAATTTTCAATTACAAATTTAATCTCTTAATAGCTAGAAAAATAAGTGGTAATAAGTGCTTTTTTAGGAACTTTGCCATATCATCTAAATTTTCAAATGTATGACTATAAAACAGTTTAGAACATCATCTTATATATAATCTTTTGTTATCATAAAGATCTATAGGGCTGCTATTTTTTTAAAAGCTCAAGATATTGGTAATTTGCATGTACTTTTAAAATTTCTTGATCAATAGCACCAGGAATTTACCAATATTACCAGTTTCTTCAAAGAAAAGACTTGGTGTCATTAATCTTCTCTATTGTATACATGTTGTCCAATGTATTTTTTCTGCTTTTATCTTCATTATTTTCTTCTTTCTACTTTTTCTGGGTTCAAGTTGCTGTTATTTTTCTAATTTCTTGAGATTAATGCTTAGTAGGTCATTGATTATCAGCCTTTCTTCTTTTCTAATATATGCATTTAAGAATGTATACCTCCATTA
Organism: Delphinapterus leucas; assembly: GCF_059928025.1. NCBI lineage: Eukaryota > Metazoa > Chordata > Mammalia > Artiodactyla > Monodontidae > Delphinapterus > Delphinapterus leucas. Next base: position 17,538,625 of record NC_143133.1, read on the forward strand.
AAAACCAGGCTTTGGCGGCATTCCATAAGTATTGAAATATAATATTTAAATATCATTTAGTTCAAGTTAATTTCTAATTTCCTTTGTGATTTCTTTTTTGATATACTGGTTATTTTAAAATATATTTCTTAATTTTTAAAAATGTTGGGATTTCTAGTTATCTTCCTGTTATTGATTTCTGGCATAATGTAATTATGGTCAGAGGATATATACTACATGATCTGAGCTTTAAAAATTTATTACAGTGTGCTGTACATGGTCAATTTTTCAATATTTCCTGGGCACCTAGAAAATGTGTACTCTGGAGTCAGAGTTATATACTTATCACATGCTTTAGTCCAAATTTATTCGTTTACTTCTCAAGTCTTCTATATCCTCCATTATATTTTGTCTAATTGTTCCATCAGTTACTGAGGGAGCTTTATTAAAAGTCAACTCTGATTTAGGCCTTATCTAATTCTCCTTCTAGGTCTATCTTTATATTTTGAGGCCATGCATTAGGTGCAAAGAAAATTAGAATAGTTCTATCAAATCAATGAATTCAACTTATTGGCATCATACAGTGATGCTCTTTTCATGTTAATAATGCCTTATGCCTTAAAATCTATTTTGTCTGATATTATATAACTACTATGATTCTTCCTTTTTAGTGTTTGCAAAATAATACTTTTGTAATACTTTTGCAATACTTGCAATACTTTTATTTTGAACCTTTCTTTGTCCTTATGTATTACCTGTTCTACATATTTTATATTCCTGCACCAGAGGGCAAGGCTACCACCTATCTATACCTAGTTAAAACCTTTTAATCCAATCAGCTAATTTTTGTCTTTTACTTACAGTAGTTAGTCCACTTTAATTTATTCTAAACCAATGCATTTGGTGGCATATTTTGGGATTATAGCTACCTTTTTACTATGTACTTTCTAGGTTTCTACTTTTCTTGAATTGATAGAGTACCTGTATCTTTCCATTTCTTCATGAAAGTTTTATACCATATGTCTACTGTTATAGTGGTTACCCTAGAAATGACTACAGGTATTAATCAAAACTTTTATCCTTTTCCTTAATAGTGTAAAAGTTTTAGAACAGCAACTCCAAACGTGTGTTATTATGTATCTTGATCACATATGGAAATATACTTTGAAATCTTCTAAGATATTACTATTGTTGTTATTCTATACATCAATATGCATTTATATTTACCAACATATTAACCCCTTTTCTGTTCTTAATGCCTTCCTGCATCACCATATTTTTATTTTGTATATTTCTTTCATTTGAAGAGCAACATTTGGAAACATCTGCCACTTTATCTACTTTTGGTTTCTTATTTCAGAGAAACTAAAGATACATTTGTGTTTATAAGTCAACATGTCTTGTGTCACACTGAAAAACTGTGCTGTGAAGAAGCACATGTTTCTAGAAATTATGAAGTGTGTTCATAAATTTCCCCATCTAAAATATAGTAGTATGACATACAGTCCACAATTGTTTACTTCTTAGTTTCTACTAGAAAGTAAGGTTTCTAAGGGTTAAGAATCCTAATTAAGATATGTAATTAAAGCTACTAGACTGTTAATCCCATACCCCTGATTTGTCTCTCCCACCTTCTCTCTCCCCTTTGGTAACCACAAGTTTGTTTTCTATATCTGTGAGTCTGTTTATCTTGCCTATATATTCATCTGCATTATTTTTTAGATTCCATATATATGCGATAGCATACACTACTTGTCTTCCTCTGTATGACTTATTTCACTAAGCATAATATTCTCTAGGTCCATCCACTTTGCTGCAAATGGCAGAACTTCATTCTTTTTATGGCTGAGTAATACTCAATTGTATACATACAATGCATCTTCTTACCCATTCTTCTGTTGATTGGCACTTGGGTTGCATCCATATGTTGGCTATTGTAAATAGTGCTGCTATGAACACTGGGGTGCATGTATTTTTTTGAATTAGAATTTCCATTTTTTTCTGTATATATATGCAGGGTTGGGCTTGCTGGATCATATGGTAGCTCTATTTTTAGTTTTTTAAGGAACCTCCATACACTATGTTTTCCATACTGGCTGCACCAATGTTCATTCCTACCAACAGTGTACAAGGGTTCCCTTTTCTCCACACTCTATCTAACATTTGTTATTTGTAGACTTTTTGATGATAGTCATTCTATCATTCTAACAGGTGATATCTCATTTTTATTTTGATTTGCACTTCTCTAATAATTAGCAATGTTGGGCATCTTTTCATGTGCCTCTTAGCCATTTGTATGTCTTCTTTGGAAAAATGTCTGTTCCGGTCTTCTGTCCATTTTCTGATTGGGTTGTTTGGTTTTTTGATATTGAATTATATGAGCTGTTTATGTATTTTGGATATTAACCCCTTGTCTATCATATCATTTGCATGATAAATGTAAATGTAAACTCTTACATTTAAGTCTTTAAAACACTTTGAGTTTATTTTTGTGTATGGTGTGAGGAATGTTCTAATCTCATTGTTTTACATGCAGCTGTTCAATTTTCCCAGCACCACTCATGGAAGAGACTGTCTTTTCACCATTGTATATTCTTCTCTCCTTTTGTCGTAGATTAACGCTTTAAATTTTGATCACATTTCTCAGGCTGAGAGCCTGACCAAAAGGGGGAAAATGCTAAAAAGAAACAATAATCCCCAAATGGAGTCACTTCCACGAAATCTCACCCAGGCTTAATAACTAACTTAACCGCAGTTTCAGCCTCTCACCAGTGGAACTGTAAACCAATCAGCCTGGAATTTCAGGGTTAGCATTAGTGAGGTAATCTGCATGATAAGACCCCCTGACCTTCTTCCTAAAAGAAGATGACATAACCTAAAAGAATCCTCTTTTCTTTTGCTAATAGCCCCTTGTCCCTCCCCCATTTCTATAAAAGCCTTCCATTTACACAGCTACTTGGAGGGCCTTTTTATTTATTAGATGGTATGCTGCCCAATTGATTCTTCGAATTCACTCAGTTGAATTTTGTTCTTTTAACAACTTACTATATTCAGATTTTAAGAATTGGAAATAAACCCAAGAAACAGAAAGGCAATATGTCTGGATAAGTGGAGGAAAGAAAATGAGTTGAATTTTGAACTTATTAGACTTTATGTACCTAAACCAATATTTAATGGGTTTGCCCAGGTTGATTAGCTGAAGGAGGTTTTCAGAAAAAGTGGAGGAAAAAACCTAAGAAGACAGTGTCATGAAGTCAAAGAAAGAAGAAATGATATTTAAGTATCAATGTAATGTTAAAAATGTTAAATAAAAATAGAGAAATGACCACCATATTTGGCAGTTAGGTTCTGGTTAATTTAGTGGGAGTAATTCCAATGAGGTGAAGGAGGCAGAAATAAATATGCAGTAGGTTGTGTGAATAAGATAGGAAGAGGGCTTCACTGGTGGCGCAATGGTTGAGAGTCCGCCTGCCGATGCAGGGGACACGGGTTCGTGCCCCAGTCCGGGAAGATCCCACATGCCGCGGAGCGGCTAGACTAGTGAGCCATGGCCGCTGAGCCTGCGTGTCCGGAGCCTGTGCTCCGCAACGGGAGAGGCCACAACAGTGAGAGGCCCGCGTACAGCAAAAAAAAAAGATAGGAAGAGGTGGAAACAAAAATTGTACATGGACTACTCCTTCAGTGAGATTGATTATATAAATGTGTTAAAGAATTTAAATAATGGAATTTCTATAGTAAATATTATAAGCAAAGGCATGAGTATAAACAGTGCTACAGAGATTGCTGGGTTGGGGACAGAGTTGCATAAAGAGAAAGGAGCTAATTATATTATTTTTAAGTGAAACTAAATCTGAAGACACTCTTAGTAGGATTTGTCCCAGAGGTATACATTAACAATGAAAGTGTATGAAAACAAGTGTTCAAAGTCCCCTGGGAATTTCCAAGGTAGGGCTTCAGACCCTTCTTTCTTTGATTTCCCTTGAACTGTAGATGAAAAAGAGACCTGATCTAAGTAGCTTTAAAGTGATGACTGAGGATTTATGGTAAAAACACTGGGTATTAAATCTAAATGACTTGTTCAGATGTTGCTGCCTCCTGGGAATTTTCATGATAACTATCCATCTTTGTAACTTAATCACATAAATAGCTGATAATTATTTGAAACAGAAATATTTTATTTTTATTTTATTTTAACTGTAGGAATGGTATTCACACTTCATAGGCTTTAAATCTCATTGACATTTAGTTAGAATGAATTTAGTTAGAAATGGAGTGGTTTGTTTTAAGTAGCAAGACTTCATCTTCTACGTCATTTATAGATGATATGGACATTTAAATTATACACTATTTTAGTTTTAAACTTTCTGAAGATAACTTTATTGTGCTTATTCTCTGTGCATAAGGAAATAATTGCCTAGTCACATTTTATTTAAAAACTATATTTCCTGTGATTAGAGATTTAAAAAGAACCACCCCCCCAAATTTAGTAACATCACATAGTAATTTCAGAGATTTGAAATAGACCTCTAATCCACTTATTTATTTTATATATAATAAGGTCAATGCCAAAAAATGTGTAATAAACTATGAAAGCCCTCCCAGTCAATTATGAGGGAATGAGAGATAAGAAATTAAATGCAGATCTTCAAAATTTGTCCTATTTTCTTCCCAAACATTAGATAATACTAATAATTTATGTTTAATTATAGGTATTGCCAAGAACAAAATTATTATTCTAAACTCTATTCAGAAAATAGCATGAATTTTCCAGACATCACTGCATTTAGGCAAGCATGCTAGAAGCAAGCATACTGAAAGGATGAATTAACAGAAAAGTATATTTCTCTATGGATCATCTGAAGAGAAGAGGGATAATATATTTCTTTGAAATTGTTCAGCTAATTCCTCAACTTTAAAATGAAGTGGAAATATGCCATCAGTAATACCCTTAAGTGTTTGCTTAGGGTAAATCACAAATAGTATGACTAAGGTGACCATTGTAATTAACTTCCTATATCCATCACACTTCACCTGATTTTTCTGAGTCAGTTATGATATATTTTTTTAAACTTGGATTATCTCATGAATGAGAATGTATACTCCACATCAAAGTTAAAGAAAAAAAAAAAGAAGAGACTTATTTATATATATATTTTTTGTTAAGACTGAACCACAGGAGGAGACTCTCACTCTCACACATAACTGCTCTTTGCTGCCATCTTAGAACCACGAGGCAGACCAGCATTGGCATCTGGTAAATGCATGCCCTGCCGAGAAGAAAAGCAGATAGCGCCTCAGCACCAGATGACACCTGGGCAAACAAATCACCCTGCCCTGAAATGAGCCCCACCCTGGATGTAGGGCCTACCCAGATTTCTTAATTCATAGGCTATTTGATTCAGGTTTTCGGTTACCAAAGCTAAAAATGTCAAAGTGATCTGATTTCCTTCTCAACATCTTTATCTCACTGAGTTGTAGTTTTAAAAACTACAACAAGGAAAAACATATGGGGAGTGGAAAGGAAATGGATGTCACAGAATGTCAGACCAAAGATGTAAATCTGTTGTGAGGGGTAGGGTATGTAATTGTAGGAGGAAAGGAATAGAGAGGGAAGAATATTATGACCATACAACCAGCCCTAGTATATCTGGTCTAATGATAGGGTGCTGATTGGATTAAGATGAGCTTCCTATGTCATTTTTAGCACTAATCGGTGATGATGTTTTTTGGAAGCCTGGGAAGGCTGGCAACAGATGCAAAACAGATCTCTGGATTAGCCAAAGTCCTAACATAAAAAGGATATCATCTTTAGGGGCTTTAACAAAATAATTTAATTAAGAGATTATTAGTAGGAGTGTGGCAGCATTAATGGAATCCACAAGGGATGGTGATGCATTTAGGGATGGTTAACAGAGGGAAAACATTACTTTCTCTACACCTGATGGGCAAGGGAATGGGAGGGTGAAACTGAAGTGTAATAGAAGCTGAGCAGTGGAAGAATGCTTCCCAAATAGAACTATAATTATGCACAGTCACTACCAGAACTAATGCAAGGGAGAGAGGGAGAAAATAAAGACCCTGAACCTCCTTCTCTGACATTATGATCTCTACTAGTGCCACTCATAAACAAAGACCACTCAAAGCCCCAAGTCTCCAGAGGGACACAGTGCAGAGGTATCAGTTCCCCAGGGCACAGAGAAGTGAACTGATTTCATGAGGAGGATAAGGCAAATAAAGTATCACCAAAGCGATGTTTCTCCTTTAAATATGTGACCAAGCATGGCCACTCTGACTTGCTGTCCATTAGAGAAGGTTCTGCTGCTTACCCCTGAACACAGGGTCAGGCTGTGTTCAACATTCTGGGTCATTCAGAGCTGCTTAAATAAAAATGGAGAACAAGTTATGTGGTGTCATTTTGAAAAGCATCAAGAATATATATGTAGTCCTCTGTGTTCTAAGGCATAATGATTAAGATTCCATTCTGCCAAGTGAAGTAACTTCCTAATCATAAAATCTTTCAAAATTTCTGGGAGTATAATAGTGACTAAAACTTCAAAACAAATGAGTTAAGTTGTTCATCAGTTGTGATTGTGCCCCTATAGTAGAAGTCCAAGTGTGTTGTGGATGAATAAAGCCTCCACTTTGTAATATAGTGTTGAAAAGTGTTGATATGTGAACCATCTGTGATGCCATTACATCTCCTTGATATTAAAAATGGCAAGGATAGAGATTTATAAAATTACTCCTGTTTATTTTTTCTTTTAATGTATTGGTAATGTTCGTAAACACTGAAGCAATAATCCACAAAGTTTAATAACTTAGGGAAGGGTCCTTAAAGAACAACCCACTACACTCCAAAATTTGGTGTGTCCAAAAATAAGAGAAAGAAAGAAAGAGAGAGAGAGAGAGAGAAAGAGAGAGAGAGAAGGAGAAGCAAGGAAGGAAGGAAAGAAGGGAGAAAAGGACCTCTGTCATAAACACAATTTCAGTCTGCACATTTAGATGTGAAAGAAATGTAGCTTTCTCCGTTTTTTGAATTACTTGAATAAATTTCTTTAAGTCTACATTTAGCCTTATTGTGAAAATAAATATCATTCAATTCTTTAAGATTTCAGAAACTTGACTCCTTTCAATTTAGAGTCTTTCTCACTTCCTATAAATTATAGGACCCCTTTTGGGGAGATAACCATCAGGTCTTCAGGGGAAGACCTGATTCATTCTGTATTCTGCATTGGCTGAGTTGGACACATTTTCTGCAGCCCTCGGTTTTGTTTCACTCAATTTGCCATTGCATCCTCCTCACGTGGCTACATGGTCTCTCTTCAGGTCCTCAGGATCACAGCGATATTTCCATAGTACTTTCAGACATATGGGAAAATATTCTCATACCATTCTGAGGAGCAAGGACCAGCTCTGAGGACGACCCACCTGATGAACCCTGTTATAGTCACTACACTATGTACCCATATCACAGAACAAGGTTAGGTGCAGAAGATTCCTAGGAGACTTGCAACTTCCAAATTAAGTGGACAACAATGGATACCTGTTTTTGGATACCTAAATCAATCTGGAGGTTCTACCTTCCCTACTCCTACAATTCACCCTTATTGATCATTTAAACTAGGTAACTTTTGAATGTGAAAAGAAGCACCCCTAATAAATGCACTAGTACCAGCATAAACCAGGATTTTAAGAGGCAGATGAGGATACACATATACATATATACACACACACACACACACACACACACACAAAATACAAATTATCTTCCATTTTATTTTGTTGACATAAAATGCACCAAATCTTTAGGCTTATTTAGATCAATTAGCAAGTCATTCTTCATTCAACATTAGCATCCAATTAGCATGGATTTTGAAAGCCTTAACTTGTTTCTCTTGAGATCTCAATCTAAGGTTTCTCTTGCTACTTCTTGACTCATTTCTAAGCTGTGGAATTCATATTGAAATCAACATGTGGTTTTGATTGGGTTTCCTCCAATATTGAAGCAAAGAAGAATAGTTTTAATTCGAATAGGAGAAGAGATTCTGCATACAATCCAAGAAAAGAAAACTCCGTATTTCAGAACACTGAATTGAATTCACATTCCAAATATACTGTACCAAAGCAAGTATTTTTAGGCTTTGGGATGATGAATTAAGTTTGTTCTATTCCTATCTCTCTAAAGAAGGATAGAAATATTGGATTTTAGTTATTTTGTAAAAGTAAAACACATAATTTCTTAGAGCAAATGAACAAACCAATAAAAGAAAACCCCATCAAAGTCTACGGAGTATAACCACATATCCTAGAAGAAGATAGTCTCAAGTTTGAACCAGAGCACAGCCCACAAACCTTTATTCACATATATCACACATAAACTCTACCCACCAACACAAAGAAGCTGACACCCAGTGGTGATGCTCAGGATAGCGGTCCCAACCCTTCTCTTTTAGAATTTCCAGAATGCTTGGCACATTGTGCTACCTCAATATATAATTATCGCTTACTAAAAATCATAGAACAAAATTTTCTCTTAAATAAGGATTGTGTAACTATTCTTGATTAATCAAAACACCACAGGAAGAGAGGGGGAAGATGGCGGAAGAGTAAGACATGGAGAACACCTTCCTCCCCACAGATACATCAGAAATACACCTACACGTGGAACAACTCCTACAGAACACCTACTGAACGCTGGCAGAAGACCTCAGACCTCCCAAAAGGCAAGAAACTCCCCACGTACCTGGGTAGGGAAAAAGAAAAAATGAAAACCAGAGACAAAAGGATAGGGACGGGACCTGCACCAGTGGGAGGGAGCCCTGAAGGAGGAAAGGTTTACAAACACTAGAAGCCCCTTCGCGGGCGGAGACTGCGGGGGGCGGAAGGGGAAAGTTTTGGAGCCGTGGAGGAGAGCGCAGCCACAGGGGTGCGGAGGGCAAAGCAGAGAGATTCTGGCACAGAGGATCGGTGCCGACCGGCACTCACCAGCCCGAGAGGCTTGTCTGCTCACCTGCAGGGCGGGCTGGGCTGGGAGCGGAGGCTCGGGCTTCGGTCGGAGCGCACGGAGAGGACTGGTGGCTTGAACACAACATGAAGGGGTTAGTGCACCACGGCTAGCCGGGAGGGAGTCCGGGGAAAAAATCTAGACCTGCCAAAGAGGCAAGAAACTTTTTCTTCCCTCTTTGTTTCCTGGTGCACGAGGAGAAGGGATTAAGAGCGCTGCTTAAAGGAGCTCCATCCAGACGGGCGCGAGCCACGGCTATCGGCGCGGACCCCAGAGACGGGCATGAGACGCTAAGGCTGCTGCTGCCGCCACCAAGAAACCTGTGGGCGAGCACAGGTCACTATCCACACCTCCCCTCCGGGGAGCCTGTGCAGCCCGCCACTGCCAGGGTCCCGGGATCCAGGGACAACTTCCCCGGGAGAATGCACGGCGCGCCTCAGGCTGGTACAACGTCACGCTGGCCTCTGCCGCCGCAGGCCCGCCCCGCACTCCGTGCCCCTCCCTCCCCCGGGCCTGAGTGAGCCGGAGCCCCCGAATCAGCGGCTCCTTTAACCCCGTACTGTCTGAGCGAAGAACAGACGCCCTCCGGCGACCGACATGCAGAGGCGGGAGCTGTGGGAACAAAGAAGAGAAAGGGAAATCTCTCCCAGCAGCCTCAGAAGCATTGGATTAAGGCTCCACAATCAACTTGATGTACCCTGCATCTGTGGCATACCTGAATAGACAACGAATCATCCCAAATTGAGGAGGTGGACTTTGAGAGCAAGATTTATTATTTTTTCCCCTTCTCCTCTTTTTGTGAGTGTCTATGTGTATGCTTCTGTGTGAGATTTTGTCTGTATAGCTTTGCTTTCACCATTCCTCCTACGGTTCTATCTGTCTGGGTTTTTTTTGTTTCTTTGTTTACTTAAAAAATATTTTTTAATAATTATTTTAATAACTTTATTTTAGTTTACCTTTATTTTATTTTATCCCCTTTCTTTCTTTCCTTCTTTCTTTCCTTCCTCCCTTCCCTTCCTTCCTCCCTCCCTCCCTCCCTTCTTTCTTCCTTCCTTTCTTTCTTTCTTTCTTTCTTTCTTTTTTTTTCTTTCTTTCTTTCTTTTTCTCCCTTTTATTCTGAGCTGTGTGGATGAAAGGCTCTTGGTGCTGCAGCCAGGAGTCAGTGCTGTGCCTCTGAGGTGGGAGAGCCAACTTCAGGACACTGGTCCACAAGAGACCTCCCAGCTCAATGTAATATCAAACGGCAAAAATCTCCCAGAGATCTCCATCTCAACACCAACACCCCGCTTCACTCAACAACCAGCAAGCTACAGTGCTGGACACCCTATTCCAAACAACTAGCAAGACAGGAACACAACCACACCCATTAGCAGAGAGGCTGCCTAAAATCATAATAAGTCCACAGACACCCCAAAACACACCACCAGATATGGACCTGCCCACCAGAAAGACAAGATCCAGCCTCATCCACCAGAACACAGGCACTAGTCCCCTCCACCAGGAAGCCTACACAACCCACTGAACCAACTTTAACCACTGGGGACAGACACCAAAAACAACAGGAACTACGAACCTGCATCGTGCAAAACGGAGACCCCAAACACAGTAAGATAAGCAAAACGAGAAGACAGAAAAACACACAGCAGATGAAGGAGCAAGATAAAAACCCACCAGACCTAACAAATGAAGAGGAAATAGGCAGTCTACCTGAAAAAGAATTCAGAATAATGATAGTAAAGATGATCCAAAATCTTGGAAATAGAATAGAGAAAATGCAAGAAACATTTAACAAGGACCTAGAAGAACTAAAGAGGGAACACACAACGATGAACAACACAATAAATGAAATTTTAAAAACTCTAGAAGGGATCAATAGCAGAATAACTGAGGCAGAAGAACGGATAAGTGACCTGGGAGATAAAATAGTGGAAATAACTACTGCAGAGCAGAATAAAGAAAAAAGAATGAAAAGAACTGAGGACAGTCTCAGAGACATCTGGGACAACATTAAATGCACCAACATTCGAATCATAGGGGCTCCAGAAGAAGAAGAGAAAAAGAAAGGGACTGAGAAAATATTTGAAGAGATTATAGTTGAAAACTTGCCTAATATGGTAAAGGAAATAGTTAATCAAGTCCAGGAAGCACAGAGAGTCCCATACAGGATAAATCCAAGGAGAAACATGCCAAGACACATATTAATCAAACTGTCAAAAATTAAATACAAAGAAAACATATTAAAAGCAGCAAGGGAAAAACAACAAATAACACACAAGGGAATCCCCATAAGGTTAACAGCTGATCTTTCAGCAGAAACTCTGCAATCCAGAAGGGACTGGCAGGACATATTTAAAGTGATGAAGGAGAAAAACCTACAACCAAGATTACTCTACCCAGCAAGGATCTCATTCAGATTTGACAAAAGCTGAGAGAGTTCAGCACCACCAAACCAGGTTTACAACAAATGCTAAAGGATCTTCTCAAGGCAAGAAACACAAGAGAAGGAAAAGACCTACAATAACAAACCCAAAACAATTAAGAAAATGGGAAGAGGAACATACATATCGATAATTACCTTAAATGTAAATGGATTAAATGCTCCCACCAAAAGACACAGACTGGCTGAATGGATACAAAAGCAAGACCCATATATATGCTGTCTACAAGAGATCCACTTCAGAGCTAGAGACACATACAGACTGAAAGTGAGGGGATGGAAAAAGATATTCCATGCAAATGGAAACCAAAAGAAAGCTGGAGTAGCAATTCTCATATCAGACAAAGTAGACTTTAAAATAAAGACTATTGCAAAAGACAAAGAAGGACACTACATAATGATCAAGGGATTGATCCAAGAAGAAGATATAACAATTGTAAATATTTATGCACCCAACATAGGAGCACCTCAATACATAAGGCAAAACCTAACAGCCATAAAAGGGGAAATTGACAGTAACACATTCATAGTAGAGGACTTTAACACACCACTTTCACCAATGGACAGATCATCCAAAATGAAAATAAGGAAACACAAGCTATAAATGATACATTAAACAAGATGAACTTAATTGATATTTATAGGACATTCCATCCAAAAACAACAGAATACACATCTTTCTCAACTGCTCATGGAACATTCTCCAGGATAGATCATATCTTGGGTCACAAATCAAGCCTTGGTAAACTTAAGAAAATTGAAATTGTAGCAAGTACCTTTTCCGACTACAACGCTACGAGACTAGATATTACAGGAAAAGATCTGTAAAAAATACAAACACATGGAGGCTAAACAATACACTACTTAATAACGAAGTGATCACTGAAGAAATCAAAGAGGAAATCAAAAAATACCTAGAAACAAATGACAATGGAGACATGACGTCCCAAAACCTATGGGATGCAGCAAAAGCGGTTCTAAGAGGGAAGTTTATAGCAATACAATCCTACCATAAGAAACAGGAAACATCCTGAATAAACAACCTAATCTTGCACCTAAAGCAATTAGAAAAAGAAGAACAAAAAATCCCCAAAGTTAGAAAAAGGAAAGAAATCATAAAGATCAGATCAGAGATAAATGAAAAAGAAATGAAGGAAACGATAGCAAAGATCAATAAAACAAAAAGCTGGTTCTTTGAGAAGATAAACAAAATTGATAAACCATTAGCCAGAATCATCAAGAAAAAAAGGGAGAAGACTCAAATCAACAGAATTAGAAATGAAAAAGGAGAAGTAACAACTGACACTGCAGAAATAGAAAAGGTCATGAGAGATTACTACAAGCAACTCTATGCTAACAAAATGGAAAACCTGGAAGAAATGGACAAATTCTTAGAAATGCACAACCTGCCAAGACTGAATCAGGAAGAAATGGAAAATATGAACAGACCAATCATAAGCACTGAAATTGAAACTGTGATTAAAAATCTTCCAACAAACAAAAGCCCAGGACCAGATGGCTTCACAGGTGAATTCTATCAAACATTTAGAGCGTGCTAACACCTATCCTTCTCAAACTCTTCCAAAATATAGCAGAGGAAGGAACACTCCCAAACTCATTCTACAAGGCCACCATCACCCTGATACCAAAACAAGACAAGGATGTCACAAAGAAAGAAAACTACAGGCCAGTATCACTGATGAACATAGATGCAAAAATCCTCAACAAAATACTAGCAAACAGAATCCAACAGCACATTAAAAGGATCAAAAAAACAAAAAAGGGGCTTCCCTGGTGGCGCAGTGGTTGAGAGTCCGCCTGCCAATGCAGGGGACACGGGTTCGTGCCCCGGTCTGGGAAGATCCCACATGCCGTGGAACGGCTAGGCCCGTGAGCCATGGCCACTGAGCCTGTGCATCCGGAGCCTGTGCTCCACAACGGGAGAGGCCACAACAGTGAGAGGCCCGCATACCGCAAAAAAAAAAATAATAATAAATAAAAAAAATAAAAATAAAAGGATCATACACCATGATCAAGTGGGGTTTATCCCAGGAATGCAAGGATTCTTCAATATATGTAAATCAATCAAAGTGATACACCATATTAACAAATTGAAGGAGAAAAACCATACGGTCATCTCAACAGATGCAGAGAAAGCTTTCAACAAAATTCAACACCCATTTATGATAAAAACCCTCCAGAAAGTAGGCACAGAGGGAACTTACTGCAACATAATAAAGGCCATATATGACAAACCCACAGCCAACATCATCCTCAATGGTGAAAAACTGAAACCATTTCCACTAAGATCAGGAATAAGACAAGGTTGCCCACTCTCACCACTATTATTCAACATAGTTTTGGAAGTTTTAGCCACAGCAATCAGAGAAGAAAAGGAAATAAAAGGAATCCAAATCGGAAAAGAAGAAGTAAAGTTGTCACTGTTTGCAGATGACATGATCCTATACACAGAAAATCCTAAAGATGCTACCATAAAACTCCTAGAGCTAATCAATGAATTTGGTAAAGTAGCAGGATACAAAATTAATGCACAGAAATCTCTGGCATTCCTATACAGTAATGATGAAAAATCTGAAAGTGAAATCAAGAAAACACTCCCATTTACCATTGCAACAAAAAGAATAAAATATCTAGGAATAAACCTACCTAAGGAGACAACAGACCTGTATGCAGGAAAGTATAAGACACTGATGAAGGAAATTAAAGATGATACAAACAGATGGAGAGATACACCATGTTCTTGGATTGGAAGAATCAACACTGTGAAAATGACTCTACTACCCAAAGCAATCTACAGATTCAATGCAATCCCTATCAAAATACACTGGCATTTTTCACAGAACTAGAACAAAAAATTTCACAATTTGTATGGAAACACAAAAGACCCTGAATAGCCAAAGCAATCTTGAGAACGAAAAATGGAGTGGGAGGAATCAGGCTCCCTGACTTCAGAGTATACTACAAAGCTACAGTAATCAAGACAGTAAGGTACTGGCACAAAAAACAGAAATATAGATCAATGGAACAGGAATGAAAGCCCAGAGATAAACCCACACACATATGGCCACCTTATCTTTGATAAAGGAGGCAGGAATGTACAGTGGAGAAAGGACAACCTCTTCAATAAGTGGTGCTGGGTAAACTGGACAGGTACATGTAAAAGTATGTGATTAGAACACTCTCTAACAACATACACAAAAATAAGCTTAAAATGGATTAAAGACCTAAATGTAAGGCCAGAAACCTATCAAACTGTTAGAGGAAAACATAGGCAGAACACTCTATGACATAAATCACAGCAAGATCCTTTTGGACCCACCTCCTAGAGAAATGGAAAAAAAAAAAAAAAAAAAAACCAAATGGGACCTAATGAAACTTAAAAGGTTTTGCACAGCAAAGGAAACCATAAACAAGATGAAAGGACAACCTTCAGAATGGTAAAAAATATGTGCAAATGAAGCAACTGACAGAGGACCAATCTCCAAAATTTACAAGCAGCTCATGCAGCTCAATATCAAAAAAACAAACAACCCAATCCAAATATGGGCAGAAGTACCTAAATAGACATTTCTCCACAGAAGATATACAGACTGTCAACAAACACATGAAAGAATGCTCAACATCATTAATCCTTAGAGAAATGCAAATCAAAACTATAATGAGATGTCATCTCATACCGGTCAGAATGGCCATCATCAAAAAATCTAGAAACAATAAATGCTGGAGAGGGTGTGGAGAAAAGGGAACACTCTTGCACTGCTGGTGGGAATGTGAATTGGTATAGCCACTATGGAGAACAGTATGGAGGTTCCTTAAAAAACTAAAGATAGAACTACCATAGGACCCAGCAATCCCACTACTGGGCATATACCCTGAGAAAACCATAATTCAAAAAGAGTCATGGATCAAAATGTTTATTGCAGCTCTATTTACAATAGCCAGGAGATGGAAACAACCAAAGTGTCCATCATCGGATGAATAGATAAAGAAGATGTGGCACATATATACAATGGAATATTACTCATCCATAAAAAGAAACAAAATTGAGTTATTTGTAGTGAGGTGGATGGACCTAGAGTCTGTCATACAGAGTGAAGTAAGTCAGAAAGAGGAAGACAAATACTGTATGCTAACACATATATATGGAATCTAAGGGGAAAAAAATGTCATGAAGAACCCAGGGGTAAGACAGGAATAAAGACACAGACCTACTAGAGAATGGACTTGAGGATATGGGGAGGGGGAAGGGTAAGCTGTGACAAAGTGAGATAGTGGCATGGACATATATACACTACCGAATGTAAAATAGATAGCTAGTGGGAAGCAGCCGCCTAGCATGGGGAGATCAGCTCGGTGCTTCGTGACCACCTAGAGGGGTGGGATAGGGAGGGTGGGAGGGAGGGAGACACAAGGGGGAAGGGATATGGGAACATATGTGTGTGTGTGACTGATTCACTTTGTTATGAAGCAGAAACTAGCACACCATTGTAAAGCAATTATACTCCAATAAAGATGTAAAAAAACAAAACAAAACAAAACAAAACACCATAGGATAGGGCTTCCCTGCTGGTCCAGTGGTTAAGACTCTGCACTTCCAATGCAGGGGGCACAGGTTCGATCCCTGGTCAGGAACTAAGATCCCACATGCTGCACGGTGCAGCCCAAAACAAACAAAACAAAACAAAACAAACAAAAACCACCATAAGCTAGAATAGTTCCACTAGTTAGAGACACTAGTTAGAGGTTATCATCCCAGACCCTTTCTTAAATATTTTTTCCTTTTTCCTCTAATTTATTTCCTCTTTAATTAAGCTTCTCTTTTCACTTATATATTCTGTAACAGAAACCTGAACGAGCTTTTTGGCCAAAGCAATACCTCCCTTAGCACTTTATAATTTACACTCATAAAAATTCTGCTGGGTAGGAAAGGAAAAAAAAAGGCATGGAAAGTATAAATTCAGAAATTAATTGCTAATAGTCAACATATAAATTTCATTTAGTCTTCATTAATCTATTTTGTTTTACTATAGATATATAAATTAAAATGCAAAAGTACAGTCAAAATAAAAATTACTATTGAAACCATTATAAGGTAAAAATTAGGTGATAGTAATGATATTAAACAATCTAGCCAGAACACTTTCCTGTTCTACTATGTGCTAGGCATCATAGTCAGGACATTGTGTACATAATTCAGCCAACAAAGTAACAGAGAAATGTTTATAGCCTGAATTGGTTCATTTTAAATAATAAATAATCCTAGACTATTTGAATATTTAATAAATATTTGAAGAAATTTATATATTAAGGTGCCTTTTCTCAGCAATAGAATTATACTCTATCTGTGGTTTTACTTACCCATGACTGTTCTCAGGCATTATCAAATTTTTTATAACATTTTTAGTTAAGAATGTAGCCTAATACGTTAAACGACAACAACCAAATCCAAAAAGCCATTTTCTTACTTATTAAAAAAATTCTATGAAATCCTGTTTTAGCTATTTCAAACTGTACAAGAAGTCAAAATTAAAGTTGGTAAGTTTTAGGTAAGCAAGGTGACTTTTTTTCCCTTAGGCAATTTACTTAAAATTTATTCTAGATTGTTAAAATACTGACCTTTATAATTTTTTTCTACATTTATTGTGATATTTGATATACAGATTTACCAAGCACTAGAGAGTTTTAAAACACCATATAATTTAGACAAAATGTCTGAATTATTTTATCTGGAGTCTCAGTAAACTAAGATTTAATTCTTTACTGAGGACGTAATAATGTCAAGTCGCAGTAATGCTTTTGAATTCAGGAATATTACAGTAAAATCAGTTATTAAGTATGTGCAGTCACTGCGTTATCAGAAACAAATCAAGCTTTTTTAACACCTTTTATTCTAAGCATCATGCAACAGGATGAATGGCTCTGCACGCCTGAACTAGGTAGAGAAACAGCACAAGGTGGTTTTCTTTCTTTTCAAGGGAAGGGGAAGAAAGCACACACCGTAAATGTTCTCATTCTTCATAGGTCCCCAGAGGGAAAGAGAAGCTCCCTTTAACCCTAGCCCAAATATAAAATCATCTTCTTCCAGCCAAGTGTAAAGTAAATTACAGGAGGTGCTTGCCTAGGCCAAGTTCAAATACCAACATTTAAGAGAAGCTGCAAGCCAATCTGCCCACCTTCAACAGGTTTATTCAGGGAAGAGGTAGTTTCCTGAAGCCTCAGGAAAGGAAAAGAAAAGGCATTTCTCAGCAGGTTAATAGATAGCTCTTTGATGATCAACTCCTGTGTATGCAACACCATTTCTCTATGGAGAACATGCTAATTTACCATGAGCATGTGGTGGTTCACAAGGTCTTTTAAGCTGGATAACATGGATATTTAAACACCATTTTGCCACTGTTGTTGACTTATTCTGATATTTTCCATAATCAGAAGGCCCTAGTTTTAATAAGCGTTCAATGGACCAATTCTTGCTGCATATTAAAATTTGCGAGTTTCTTTAAAATATCCATATTAGAGCACTGTTCTCAGAGTTCAGTTTATTTGGGCTGAGGTAGAATCTTGACATCGGTATTTTTAAAAACTCCCAGATGATTCTAATTCACACTCAGAGTTAAATAATTTTTACAATTCCCTACTACGTACAATTTTTTTTTTGCAAGGCCCTAGAAGTAAAAAATAAATTATATTATGAGGGTCAAGAGATAAAAGAAAGTAGGGAAATTGAAGAAAATAGTGAATATATAGAATAGCTCCTGAAAAGACTGACTGGACAAGGTTGGATTAGGTATTGGATGGTTTAAATCAGGTTTTAGACCAAGCATTCTTAGTGGTAATTTTCTCCCAGTTGCAATGAGCAGTCCAAGCAAAGAATAAAAGCTAGACTGTGGAATAAGCAAGTACTGCGTAACCTGCCAAGGCCATAAGCTTAACAGAGAAGAAATATGTGTCCACATTTTTGTTCTTCTACCATAATATTGAGAGTCTTTGTAAAAAAACTTTTGAAAATGGGACTTGGTATTGGTGAGCAAGGAGAATCATAAAACAGAAGAAATGGAGGCATCATAAACTGGAGGACATAATGAGATAAATAAAACAGGAATAAAAGGAGGGATGGCGTGAAATATCAGGAAGAAATCTGGGGATATTTAAACTTACAAATTAATGGGTGAGAAATACATGATAGAATTTTATCAAATAGTGATGGCTAGAAGTTAGTAAATTGGAAGATCCATAATACTTCCTAGGGTTCATGAAGCCAAGAAATATAAAAACAGTGTATGGAAAAATCCATTATTTTCCAAGAAAAAAACAGAAAGATAAGTCTTTCAACCAATGCCAAAATTCTCAGTTAACATGGCAAAGTGATCTGGAAGGCTATGAATATCCACATGGGGAGGTGCTGAGGATATGAAGGGCTGGTGGTGTGAATTTCAAGAGTCCTGATTGTAAACAATTTGATCAAGAAATGCATTTAAATTCACATTGCTCTCCTCTACCAGGAAGTGTACCCTTGAGTGGAAGGGGAACAGTGTAAAGAGTCTAGAGAAACAAGCAAGGGACAGAACACACAGGACAAATAATTTTGTCTTTTATCTTAGTGTAATGAGATGACAATCAAAGATTTTGAACAAGAGATAAAACTGATCCAAAAATACCTTAAAGATATTCTGAAAACTCTGTATAGATCATATTGAGATTGGCAAGAATGGAAATGGAGAGAATTAGAAAGTTATTTCAGTCATTCAGGAGAGAGGTACAGCTTAGAATAAAATGGTGGCAATGAACAAGGAAAAAAAGTGCAGAGATGTGAAAAATGCTTTGTAGGTGGCATAGGTAAGCTTTGGAGACGGAATGGAAATGTATATAAGAGAGAGGCTGGTGTCAAGGGTTATTTTCAGACTTTTGGCTTATGCACCTGGGTACCTAGAAAAACCACTTACTGAGATGAGGAAAACCTTGGATCAGCTGTGGGCGAGTTAAGATGGAAAGTGCAGTTTTGAACATGTTACGTGAGACAGACAAGTGGAGATATCAAGTAGGTGACTGCATATATCAGCCTGAAGCTCAGAAGAAAGGTCCACCAGTACCTTTCCAGCTTAAGAGTGAATATCTTTTTGAAAGCAGACTTTGAAGAAGTTGGAACATGTTTACATTTTCTTTGGTATTTAGGCAACAAACCTACCTATTTCCACAATAGTTATCAGAAGCTGAGACTTAATTATCAGGCTAATGTGCCAAGCTGCATCTTTGAAGACAATCAAACTGAACACAACTGTAGTTAATATAGTACATTAAACAGCCATGATCTTCTGGCCAACAATGAACCAATAACCAGCTTGGCACCTCTTCCAAATCCTTGTCTGCCAGATGAGAAGACATATATTTACTTGTGTACTTTCTTTTGAAACCTATCCCAGGATCTGGCCACTTGGACTGTCATACTGGATATTAATTGATTACAGCCTTCCAATTAATGATACGATTTGTCAGTTTGAAGCAAAAGTCATTCTATTCCAAAATGAATCTCATCTTCTTCCTAATTAAGGAAAACAAAGCCACTGATATCATCAGATTTTTTTAAAAATATGTATTATTTGCCACACAGTTCTGCAAGTACTAACATGGTCAGAACATCTAGAATAAACTCAGAGAGGAATTTTTTAGGGAAAAACAAGGACACATTTCTTTCTCCTATATAATATCCCACATAACATAAAACAAAACAAAGTAAAACAAGGAGGACTAGGGACTTGTAGAAATTTACATATATTATATAGCCCTTCCTTCATCATAACACTGGTACTACACTGTATATTAATAAAGACATTTCTAATAGTTCCAGTAATGAAACATCTCAGGACAGAAATGTGAAATGCATGCATTACCAGATTCTGAGCATGAAAAAGGGGCACTTCTCAGTGTTTCTGACATTTATAGAACAGATAAAACTCTAAACACATGAAATTACTTTCTTCTGCATAAATATGCTCTCACCTGAAAAATTCTGCCCTACCCTGTGGCCCTCTTGTCTTTCCTACTCCAAGTGACAAAATCTCACTCATACTCAAGGCCAAACTTCCCTGATCTTCTGAGATAAACCATTCCCTCTCTGTTAAGTACCTGAACTACAGTATTTGTTTGTCTATTTCTCTGAGTTAGACTGAGATCCTGAGGTTCCATTAATACTTCTTGAATCAGAAAATATTTGCTGATAAGGGAAAAAAATCATATTGTTCAAAGAAAAAAAAATTATTGCATGATAGAGAGGAATCTCATGGAAACAAATCTCAATATATAGAGTCAGGGCTCAAGAAAATTGGAGACTGGTCATCAACTACTCTCTTCTTCACCTTCTCTTCATGATATGCATGGTCTCTTGTCTTTGGCCCTTTCATTAGGTCAGTTCTATCAGCAGACATGATTTCTCTGTATAATCATATTCATATATTCTATATTTTCCATTATGGGAAAAAGAATGTGCTTGGTTCATCTTGTTAGGCTTGTTTCAGCTCTCCATTCCTAAAAAAAGTAATCTTATTGGTCCAGCTAGGTAAGCCTGATGCAGGAAAGGTTTTTAGAGGCCAAGATCAGGTGATATTTTTGGCTACCCAATCTAAGGGCTGTGATTTTACTCTTAGAAGGGAGTTTTAGTAGAGAGGAATCGAGTTTCCTTTTATCTATGTGAAATGCCTGACACCAAGCCAGAGCTTCCTGGTGCCAGAGCCTGTGCTTTTTATGTATGCCATGGTGTATCCCTATGAAATACTCTTAGTTAACATCGAATATTTTCTTTTCCCTTTCTCCATGGCAAAAAAGTTATAGCTCTGCACACAGCTACACTGTTAAAGAATAAATTCCTCAGTCTTCCTTGTGGCTAGCTGTAGTTGTGACTAAATTTTGGCCAGTAGGATGTGGATAAAAGAGATATGTGCTACTTTTGAATCTTGCCCTTGAAACAACTGTTTATTCCTTTTCCCTTCCCAACTGGCTGGGAGTTGATGAGAACCAGAGAAGCTGCCTTAAACCCATCAATAGAGGCCCTATGTTGAGGATGGTAGTGATATCTACCTAACTTGGATCAACTGCCTGCATCTGGACCACTACATGAGAGGGAAATAAAAGTCCATCCTTTTTCTTGTTCTAAGACATTGTGGTTGATGCCTAATTAAAGCCAAGATTTGTACAAGAAGAAGGATGCTGAAGTAAGATAAGGGTAAATGTGTGTGATTGGCTTAGCAGGCAAACAGCAGGTATTAATAATACAGAAATTGCTAATTGGAAATCTCTTTATTCTAATTATATTATGGCCATTAAACAAATTTGTTAAAACTGTTGACGTTGAGATCTCAGCCTCTCTGCACCAATGCTGAATCAAATCTCAGAGACAGAGTTTTGGGTGAAGTAGAAAAGAATAGCTTTATTGCTTTACCAGGCAAAGGGGGATACAGCTGGCTCCTGCCCTCGAAAACTATGTGTCCCAACCCAGGGGAGTTTGGTGAGGAGTTTTATGGCAATGGTTCAAGGGTGGAGTAGCTGATAAGATTAGGGTGTGTGCAGGGTCTGCATTCCTTTAATCTCATTTTAGGTAATCTTTTTTTTTTAGTTTTTAAATTTTATTTTATCTTTTTTTATACAGCAGGTCCTTATTTGTCATCAATTTTATACACATCAGTGTATACATGTCAATCCCAATTACTCAAATCATCACACCCCCACCCCCACCCCTCAGCCACTTTCCCCGCCTGGCGTCCATACGTTGTGTTCTCCACATGTGTTCTCCACATCTGTGTCTCAATTTCTGCTCTGCAAACTGGTTCATCTGTACCATTTTTCTAGGTTCCACAAATATGCGTTAATATACGATATTTGTTTTTCTCTTTCTGACTTACTTCACTCTGTATGACAGTCTCTAGGTCCATCCATGTCTCAACAAATGACCCAATTTCATTCCTTTTTATGACTGATATTCCATTGTATATATGTACCACATCTTCTTTATCCATTCGTCTCTCCATGGGCATTTAGGTTGCTTCCATGACCTGGCTATTGTAAATAGTGCTGCATGTGTCTTTTTGAATTATGGTTTTCTCTGGGTATATGCCCAGTAGTGGGATTGCTGGATTATATGGTAATTCTATTTTTAGTTTTTAAAGGAACCTCCATACTGTTTTCCATAGTGGCTGTATCAATTTACATTCCCACCAACAGAGCAAGAGGGTTCCCTTTTCTCCACACCCTTTCCAGCATTTGTTGTTTGTAGATTTTCTGATGAGGCCCATTCTAACTGGTGTGAGGTGATACCTCATTGTAGTTTTGATTTATCAATGTAAAATCTTGATAGTGAACACAATCATTGAAATAAACATATACACACATAACAGGGAGTATACTTTATTTATTTATAAATTTATTTATTTTTTATTTATTTTTGGCTGGCTGGTTTTAGATAGCTCACAGCAGAAGAGAAAATTAGTGTATGAAAGCAATGAAGATGCCACCAGCAACAAAACATGAAGATATGTAAACATACAAAAATAATTGGTCAAGACACATGGAAGGCAGATTGAGAAACATGAATTAATTGGAATTTCAGAGGAAACTGCCATTTAGAAAAAAAGAAAGCAGGAAATGACAAAGAAGGGATAATATTTAAAATTTATCTAGAATTTTTTAAAATTATGAAAACTAAAAATAAAAGTATATTCTAAGCAAAATGAAAAATACATGTCACAGTAAGTCTGAAAAACATTGAAAGCAAAAGGAAATATTATAAAAGCTAACAGCAGGAGCAAAGACAGACTACCTATGAAGTAATCAGAGTTAGACTAACAGCAGTCTTATTATAAGTAGTAATAATAAATGCCAGCAGAATAAAGAAAAATATATTCAAAGTGGTGAGGGAATATAATTGTTGTTTAAGAATTGTAGAGTAGATCAAATTACTCTCGAAGAGTGAAGGCAAAATTAAGACATTTTTAGAGTATAAAATGACTATGACAGTTTGTGACCCACAGACCCTAATTAAAATATCTATTAAAAGATGTCAGGCTTCCCTGGTGGCGCAGTGGTTGAGAGTCCGCCTGCCGATGCAGGAGACGCAGGTTCGTGCCCCGGTCCAGGAGGATCCCACATGCCGCGGAGCGGCTGGGCCCGTGGGCCATGGCCGCTGAGCCTGCGCGTCCGGAGCCTGTGCTCCGCAATGGGAGAGGCCACAGCAGTGAGAGGCCCGTGTACTGCAAAAAAAAAAAAAAAAAAAAAAAAAAAAGATGTGCTTCAGCAAGGAATAGTGAACCCAGAACAGAATAGGGTACAAACAACAACAACAACAATGGAAACAGTGAAAACTTTACTGGAGAACTTAATTTACCTTTGACCATCAAAAAACAATTTTGTGTGTGTGACTTTAAAAAAGGCCAATCTAAAACACTGAACAACAAAATGGAAAACAACTTAATTGATAGTTAAAGCAGTATAAGGTCTTTGTCATTTTTTTCTTTTTTTTTTTAAATTTAATTATTTTATTTATTTACCTTTGGCTGTGTTGGTTCTTCATTGCTGCATGTGGGCTGCTTTCTCTAGTTGTGTTGAGTGGGGCTACTCTTTGTTGCAGTGTGTGGGCTTCTCATTATGGTGGCTTCTCTTGCTGTGGAGCACAGGCTCTAGGCGCCTGGGCTTCAGTAGTTGTGGCACGTGGGCTCAGCAGTTGTGGTTCACAGGCTCTAGAGCACAGGCTCAGTAGTTGTTGTGGCGCACAGGCTTAGTTGCTCCACGGCACGTGGGATCTTCCCGGACCAGGGCTCAAATCTCTGCCTTGGCAGGTGGATTCTTAACCACTGCACCACCAGGGAAGCCCCAGGTCTTTGTCATTTTCCAGAGAAGAATCAATATACTGAACTGCTATAAAATTTGTTAAATAAATTTATACTGACATTTACGTTCAAAATTATGGTAATTATTAAACAGTATAAACATAGTCATAAGTTTCTTGTGGTAGACAAATTCTTACAGTAATTTAGAAAAACTATTTGTCAATATCCACTGAAGCTAAATATATTCCTACCTTACGACACAGCACTTCTGGGTATATACTTAATGAGCAGTCATATTTGACAAAAACGTAAGAATTTTCATAATGTAACAACCCCAAATTGGAAATAACACAAATGTTCATTAAGAATAGAATAAATAAATTACAATATATTCATACAATGGAACACTACACAGCAATAAAAAGCAATTGCTATACATAACAACATGAAAGAATATCAGATGTTATGACAAGTCAAAGAGACAAAAATCAAGGAACTTTATATTATACGATCTAGTTTATATACATTTCAGGAACATTGACTTATGGAGGGGCAGAATAAGTCCTTCAGTGAACTCACTATCACACAAACACAATGAAAATCATGACTAAATAATTAAACTCAATCATTCTAGAACTCTTGAAACTCACCAAATGAACAGAATAAACTGGAAGTGTTTATTCAAGAAAAACTGCTGAACCTCAATAGGAACACTGGAGTCTGTGGCGTTTTAACTGGGGCTATTCCTATTCCTCTTCCCTCCTCAGCTAGGTGGCATGGTGGTTGAGAAAAGCAGGTAGCCTCATAGCCAACAGCAAAGATTAGCGTCTTCTGGGCTCCATTAAAAGATGCATCCCCAGAGCAGTCAATAGTTTGAACAAACAAGCAGTTTCCTGAATGTGTTCTATCCCCAGAGTGCTGTCATTTTTTAAAATTTGTCTCTGTCTCATCTCTGCAACAAAACAAAACTAAACTAAATAATTAATTTAAAAAAAACCCTCCATCCCCAGGGAATTACTGAAAAAACTGAAAACAGTAATAGTCTGCTGGTAACACTGCAGCTGCCTCAGGCTGTGATTTCAGTTGACAAAAAGAAGAGCCTGACAAAACACTTGAAAGGAGAACCTGAAAAAAGAGACAACCATAGGGAACTCTGAAAAGCTCTGACATATTCTGAGGCTCTAGAAGTCTGCATGCGGGTGAAGGTCTGAGTACACTCAGACAAGACCCAGGGAAAGACAAATTCTTGTTACTCATGTCTAGCTAACTTTAGATCCTCTTCAGACAGAAAGTGAAAGCTAAGGCTGACTTTTAAGCTGCCAGAAGTTTGAAGTGATGAGTTCACTTTTTTGCCCTACTTGGCAAAGAGTAGCTCAGGCATTTAAGAAGTCTTCTGACCAAGCACTGATGACCACTAAGTTATACTGACCTGGGGATAACTCCTAGGAAACCAAGCTTAAACGTAAAAATAAGAACTTAGACAAACAAGAAAGCTAGATAAGGAGTCATGGTGGTACACTAAAGTGAATAAAGAATATACAAAATTAGTCCAGGAACATCACTGAACAACTAAGCAGCAGTGAGACAAACAATAATAATTATAATAATAAAAAATAGCAATAACAACAACAAACCCTTGAGGGGGGCTGGATCTGACATCAGAGTTGTTATAATATCTTATATAAAACATCTGCAACGAAAGATGAAACAACAGTGTATATACAGAAAAAAAAGCAGCCAACAAGAAAATGTTTATAAAGGGACCCTGATGTTGAACTTAGTAGAAAAGACATTATTTCAGCTATTAACAATATGTTCAAACAACTAAAAAATTAAAGTATGACAATTATGTCTCACCAAATAAAGAATATCAATGAAGAGTTAAAATTCTCAAAAAGAACAAAATAAAAAATTCTGGAGTTAAAAATTACATTATAACTTAAAAAAATATTGAGGGTGCTTAACAGCAGACTTGAGCTGACAGAAGAAAGAATTAGCAAATGTGAAGATGGGTCAATTGAAGTTATCCAGTTTATTAAGAAAAATAAAAGGAATAAAGAAAATGAACACTGCTACAGATGACATGATAATCTATCTAGAAAAAATTCTGGAACTAAGAATTGGTTATAGAAGTGGTACAGGATACTATTTTAATATAAAAAATTCAATTGCTTTCTAGCAATGAAC
Source organism: Delphinapterus leucas (assembly GCF_059928025.1). Lineage (NCBI taxonomy): Eukaryota > Metazoa > Chordata > Mammalia > Artiodactyla > Monodontidae > Delphinapterus > Delphinapterus leucas. The sequence continues at coordinate 17,565,062 of NC_143133.1, forward strand.
AAGTAAAATTTGAAATTCTAAAAAATACCATTTAAAATAATACCAAAGTATTTATGTATAAATCTAACAATGAATATAACAAGATTTATATGTGGGAAACTATAAAATCTCTGATGAAAGAAGTTAAAGATCACAATAAATGGAGAAATACTCCATGTTTGTGATTGGAAGGCATTATCAAGATGTCAGTTCTTCTTGTTAACTTTATCTATAGATTCAACAAAATCCCAATCAAAATCTTAGCAATCTATTTTTTTTTTTTTTGGCCACCCTGTGAGGCTTATGGTATCTTAGTTCCCTAACCAGCGATCAAACCCAGGCCTCCAGCAGTGAAAGTGCCGAGTCCTAACCACTGGACCACCAGGAAATTCCCTCAGCAATCTATCCTTTATATGGAAACACAAAAGACCAAGAAGAGACAACACGATATTGAAGAAAAAGAACAAATTTGAAGGGCTCACATTACCTGATTTCATGACTTAATATAATGCTACAGTAATCAAAACAGCTCCGGGTAGTGGAAAAAGAATTGATACATATACAAATGGAACAGAACAGAGAGCTGAGAAAAAGACACACACACAAATATAGACACCTGATCTTTGACAAAGGAGTGAAGGCAATTCAATGGAGAAAGGACAGTCTTTCAACAAATAGTGCTGGAACAATAAGACATCACTGTGCCCCCCCCCCAAAAAAGAACCTAGATACAGAAACAACAGAAACAGACCTTTCAGAAAAATTAACTCAAAATGAATCATAGTTCTAAATGTAAAATGCAAACCTCTAAAACTTTTAGAAGAAAACAAAGGAGAAAATCCAGATGACCTTGGGTTTGGTAATGAGTTTTTAGGTACAAATCCAAAAGCATGATCCACAAAGAAAAAAAAATTGACTTGGGTTTTATTAAAATAGAAAAAAAAGAAGTCTGCTCTGTAAAAGACAGAATAAGTCAGTTAAGAGAATGAAAAGACTTATTAAGAGAATGAAAAGACAAACCACAGACTGAGAAAAATGTGCAAAACACATATTTGATACAGGACTTGTATCTATAATATACAAACAATACTTAAATCTCAATAAGTAAACAAAGCAACCTAATTAAAAATGGGCAATGGATCTGAACAGATAAATCATTAAAAAATACACAGATAACAAAAAAGCATGTGAAAAAATGCTCAACATCACTGGTCTTTAGAGAATTGCAAATTAAAACCACTGTAAATATATTAGAATGGCTAATATCTAAGAAACTGACAAAACCAAATACTGATTAGGATGTGGAGCAACAGGAACTCTCATTCATTGTTGGTGAATGTTTATAGCAGTTTTATTCACAATCACCAAAAATGTGAATAACCAAGATGGCCTTCAATAGATGAATGGATAAACTGTGGTACATCCACATAATGGAATATTATTCAGTGATAAAAAAGAAATGAACTTTCAGGCCACAAAACAGATATAGAGGTACCTTAAAGGAATATTGCTAAGTGAAAAAAGTAAGTCTGGAAAGGCTATATACTATATGTCCAAATATATCACATTCTGGAAAAAGCAAAACCAGAGAGAGTTAAAGGTCAGAGGTTGCCAGGTTTTCTAAGGGAGCGTTGAATAGGTGAAACACAAGGGATTTTTAAAGTAGTGAAATTATTCTGAACAATATCATAATGGTGTATATATGACACTATGTATTTATCAAAACCCATAGAGCTTTATAGCACAAAGATTAAAACCTAATGTACGCAAATTAAAAAAACCAAATCATTTAGGAGTTTTGGGGAGCTCAGGATGGAATCCAGATGGTGACAAAAGAATATAACCATATTACAAATGTATTAAACAATCTCACTGAAGGGAATGAGAGGAAAATACCCTGACCTAAGCAACTTTGGAAATGAATGGAGTCATAATACTTAAGACAAAAGGACACTAACATAAACACTACACTCTAGTTGATAAACTTTTTTTCCATAGGGGTGCAGGTTAACAATTCTGGTACTGGTATAAATGTATCCTGGAAATGAACAACTAAGCAAATAAATGGGAGATGGTGAGAGCCAGATTTTTCAGTGCTAGAATGAGAGTTTACAAATAAACAAGGTGGGGGGGAGTTAAAATAGTCCATGTGATTATGGATTAGATTTTGAAAGATCTGTATGAACCTATGTTTAGTTTAATATATTGATGGTTACATATGGAAATTTTACAGATATTTGTATATAACAAGTTCGTTTAACACATAATTTCCCTTGCTTTGTCAGCTGAAGAGCTTAGAATCAGTGACACCCCAGTAACAAATAACGCACCTACAGCCCAAGGTGCATTGACCTGAACTGCATGCCGATCACTGAAATACAGTACCCAATTCCATAGCACCCTTCCCTACCCTTCCCTACCTTTCTTTTCTTAAAATGCCTGACTTATGTCTATGACACATCGATAGAGACTAATACAGCTATACATGTTCTTCCCCCCAAAAAAAATTGGCATTAAAATAAATTGTCAGTATTTCATCCAAAGGCAAACTGAGACTTTTATCCACTATGATATGGCTGATGAAAGCACTAATTTTAATCTGGAGAAAGGGAAGGAGTTCTTAATATCCTTAAATCACATCACTTACAAATTTCACAGATCTTACTTTGGTTTTAGGGGAAATTTTTAGGAGTTATAGTACATACGAAATGTTGGGCTAGCTATAATGAATATTTAGAAATAGAAGTATAATATTTTGGAATAAAATTGCAACATAGTAGTAGGAGTAATAGCACTATTATCTATATTTTAGTCTAGACATTTTCTAAGCCCATTATATACAGAAGCACTTTAAATTCCTGCACAAATTCTATTTTTTATATTTATAATATTTATTACTTAAATGAGTATACCTGAATGTTCACAATCCTATTTAATGCTCACAATCTCTGCATGACATCATGCTATTATTTCCATCTCCAATTTACTGATGAAGCCACTGAGGTTTAGGAAGGTGAAATAAATTGCCTAAGAATCATGTGGTTTATCAATGGTAGAAATGGGATTAAAACACACATCTAATGACAAAGCCCAGGCTCTTTACCTTTATCCCATGCTGTCCCCATCAGTCATAAACAACGCCTTCAGTAGTGTTCTGATACTCATAGGAAAAAAGGAAGGAAAAAGAAAGACAGAGGGACAGGGAGGGAGGGAGAGAGACAGAGAAAAAGGAAAGAAAGGAGAAAGAAGGAAAAAACAAAAAGGAAGGAAGGAAGAGAGGAAGGAAGGGAGGGAGGGAGGGATTTTTTTGTATACAGTATTTAAGGGTACCTGAAAAAAAGTTGCTACATTCAAGTATTCTTCATGTTACTGCCTACTCTCTCGTTTTTACAAATAATTTGAACCATGTGTGAATACTGTATTCAGTAGAGGTGAATTTTGGCTCAGCTTTGTTTGAATAAAGGCAAGCTCTATATTTTATTCCTGGATTCACCACTGACACATTGAGTTTAATTGGATAAAGTCACTTCAATTTTGGAAGTCTCAAATTTGACTTCGATAAAATGAGAAAGGTATCTAATTTCTTAGGTCACTTCACATTTTAAAAGGCTACAATCCATGCAATTCTCACTGTATATGAATTCATGTTTCTCCTTTAGTGGACAGATATATCATAGAATTGAAATCAACTGATGGGGAAAATTCTGCTTCTCTTGTTCAGTCTTCCTGTATTTGCAAGGAGTCACAGTTCCTATGTATTCCATTTCCCCATCAATACAGCAGAGGGCAGTAGAACTCTAGCATTGAAAATAAAATTCCAGTACGAGCTCGTCACAGGTTGCTTCTACATAATTACTACTGCTTAGATTTGTTAACTTGCTTACTTTTTATTTTAAAAACTTATGTATATATTATGTATGTATGTATGTGTGTGTGTGTGTGTGTGTATATATATATATATGTCAGTGAGTAATTAGGAATTAGCTATAATTACTATAAATATTTTGGTGTAGCATTTTTCAAAATAATTAACTAAAAACAAATTAAAATATATATCCAGTTTGCTATAGAAGAACTCAATAAGGACGAAGTTTCTGTTTAAAGACATCAAATAATTTCAATTACAATGAGAATAATTAAATTGGTTTCTTTCATCAAATAAGAAAATGAGAATTTTCATAGTATTAAAAGAATTAAAATTCAAAATAAGCATGCTTCCTGCTAGGAATTTTTTTTGTTTTAATTTCCTTTCATTTTGCACTGTCTGTGAAGAATCAGAAATGAGGGAACAAAAAAAGAAAAACAATTTGGAGGCTATATTCAGAGATATTATTAACTCTATTAAGGTGTTGCATGTACATTTGAGGAAATAATTTATTTTTATTCCCATTTAATTATTTCTTTTATAGCTTTATTGAGATATCATTTACATACAAAAAAAAACTACAAATTTTAAAAGCATGTAGTTTAATAAATGTATTCACCCAAGAAAGGAACATCCAAATAAAGTTGTAGATCATTTCTATCACCCCAAAAAGTTCCATCAAGACTCTTTACAAGTAGATCTATTGTACTGGAATTTCATATACATGGAATCATACACTATATATTCTTTTGTGACTGGTTTCTTGCACTAAGCATAATGTATTTGAGATTTATGCATGGTATATCACGTATAAGACTGTTTCTATTTATGGCTGAGAAATATTCATTTCTATAAATATACCACAGTTTGTTTACCCATTTGCCTGTCGTTGAAAATTTGGGTTGTTTCAATTTGAAGCTGTTAATCAAGCTGCCATGAACACTTATGTACAACTTTTTGGTTGAACTTGTGGGTAAATACCTACAACTACAGTCATTGGGTCCACTGGAGGGTGCTCATCAACTTTATTAGAAACTGGCCAGTTTTTCTAAGTACTTGTACTACTTCTCATTCCTACCAACAATGCATTAGAATTCCAGTTGCTCTACCTTCTAATGGATACTTGGTATTGTCAGTCATATGTGTATAGTGCCATTACATTATATTTATAATTAGTCATTCCTTGATGAATGATGTTTAGCTTGTTTTTACTTTGGCCACTTTGTTGGCTCCTTTTGAGAAGTTTATGTTCAAATAATTTGCCTTTTAAAATATTTGGGGCTACTTATCTTTATATTCAACTGTAAGAGTTCTTTATATATTCTTTATATATATTCATACATAAGTATTATGATTTTTTAAATATATTCCAGATAAAAGTTCTTTGTCCTCTGACAGCATAACATCTCATTTTCTGAGTGTCTTTATAAAGAGAACAGAAATTATTTATTTCAATGAAGTACAATTTACAAAGTTTTTCTTACATACTTTAGTAATCGGATCTCAACAAATTTTTCCTTATTTCATTGTCATAAATATATTTTTTACCCATTTTATTTATTTTTATTTTTTTAACAACTTTATTGCAGTATAATTGCTTTACAATGGTGTGTTAGTTTCTGCTGTATAACTAAGTGAATCAGCTATATGTATACATATATCCCCATATCTCGTCCCTCTTGCGTCTCCCTCCAATCCTCCCTAACCCACCCCTCTAGGTGGTCACAAAGCACCGAACTGATCTCCCTGTGCTATGAAGCTGCTAATCACTAGCTATCTATTTTACATTTGGTAATGTATATATGTCAATGCTAATCTCTCACTTCATCCCAGCTTAACCTTCCCCCTCCCCATGTCCTCAAGTCCATTCTCTACATCTGTGTCTTTATTCCTGTCCTGCCCCTAGGTTCATCAGAACAATTTTATTTTTTTGGATTCCATATATATGTGTTAGCATACGGTATTTCTTTTTCTCTTTCTAACTTACTTCACTCTGTATGACAGACGCTAGGTCCATCCACCTCACTACATATAACTCAATTTCATTCCTTTTTATGGCTGAGTAATATTCCATTGTATATACGTGCCTCATCTTCTTTATCCATTAATCTGTTGATGGACACTTAGGTTGTTTCCATGTCCTGGCTACTGTAAATACTGCTGCAATGAACATTGTGGTACATGTCTAATTTTGAATTATGGTTATTTCAGGGTATATGCCCAGTAGTGCATTGCTGGGCCATGTGGTAGTTCTATTTTTAGTTTTTTAAGGAGTCTCCATACTGTTCTCCATAGTGGCTGTATTAATTTACATTCCCACCAACAGCGCAAAAGGGTTCCCTTTTCTCCACACCCTCTCCAGCATTTATTGTTCGTACATTTTTTGATGATGGCCATTCTGACCGGTGTGAGGTGATACCTCATTGTGGTTTTGATTTACATTTCTCTAATAGTGATGTTGAGCATTCTTTCATGGGTTTGTTGGCAATCTGTATATCTTCTTTTGAGAAATGTCGATTTAGGTTTTCCACCCATTTTTGGATTGGGTGTTTGTTTTTTCGATATTGAGCTTCATGAGCTGCTTGTAAATTTTGGAGATTAATCCTTTGTCAGTTGCTTCATTTGCAAATATTTTCTCCCATTCTGAGGGTTGTCTTTTCATCTTGTTTATGGTTTCCTTTGCTGTGCAAAAGCTTTGAAGTTTCATTAGGTCATATTGGTTTATTTTTATTTCCATTTTTCTAGGAGGTGGGTCCAAAAGGGTATTGCTGTCATTTATATAACAGAGTGTCCTGCCTATGTTTTCCTCTAAGAGTTTTATAGTGTCTGGCCTTACATTTAGGTCTTTAATCCATTTTGAGTTTATTTTTGTGTACGGTGTTAGCGAGTGTTCTAATTTCATTCTTTACATGTAGCTGTCCAGTTTTCCCAGCACCATTTACTAAAGAGGCTGTCTTTTCTCCATTGTATATTCTTGCCTCCTTTATCAAAGATAAGGTGACCATATGTGCATGGGTTTATCTCTGGGCTTTCTATCCTGTTCCATTGACCTACATTTCTGTTTTTCTGTCAGTACCATACTGTCTTGATTAGTGTAGCTTTGTAGTATAGTCTGAAGTCAGGAACCCTATTCCTCCAGCTCCATTTTTCTCTCTCAAGATTGCTTTGGTTATTTGCAGTATTTTGTGTTTCCATACAAATTGTGAATTTTTTTGTTCTAGTTCTGTGAAAAATGCCATTGGTACTTTGATAGGGATTGCACTGAATCTGTAGATTGCTTTGGGTAGTATAGTCATTTTCACAATGTTGATTCTTCCAATCCAAGAACATGGTATATCTCTCCATCTGTCTATATCATCTTTAATTCCTTTCATCAGTGTCTTATAGTTTTCTGCATACAGGTCTTTTGTCTCCTTAGTAGGTTATTTCCTAGGTATTTTATTCTTTTGTTGCAACGGTAAATGGGAGTGTTTCCTTAATTTCTCTTTCAGATTTTTCATCTGGTGCATCTGGTGCTCTGCCTTCTGTGGGCACATGGGGAAGGAATCATCCCTTCTCGCACACCCCGAAACAATGGTCTCTTGCCTCTTCGGCAGGTCCAGACTTTTTCCCTGACTCTTCCCAGCTAGCTGTGGTGTACTAGCCCCTTTCCAGCTGTCTTTACGCAGCCAACCCCAGTCCTCTACCTGGGGCCTGACCACTGAAGCCTGAGCTACAGCTCCCAGTGCCCACCCATCCCAGCTGGTGAGCAGACAAGCATCTCAGGCTTGTGAGTGCTGATCGGCACCGATCCTCTGTGTGGAAATCTCTCCGCTTTGCCCTCTGCACCCCTGTTGGTGCACTCTCCTCCATGGCTCTGAAGGTTCCCCCGCCCACACCCCATCTCCACCAGTGAAGGGGCTTCCTAGTGTGTGTGGAAACTTTTCCTCCTTCACAGCTCCCTCCCAGAGGTGCAGGTCCCGTCCCTATTCTTTTTTCTCTGTTTCTTCTTTTTTTTCTTTTGCCCTACCAAGGTACATGGGGATTTTCTTGCCTTTTGGGAAGTTGAGGCCTTCTGCCAGTGTTCAGTAGGAGTTTTTCCACATGTAGATGTATTTTTGATATATTTGTGGGGAGGAAGGTTATCTCCATGTCTTAATCCTCTGCCATCTTGAAGGTCCCTGTCATAAATATTTTCTCCTATGTTTTCTTGTTGAAGGTTTAGTGTTTTAATTATTATATCTAGGAATGTGATCTATTTTAGAACTAACTTTTGTGTAGGCTGTTAAGTGACAGATGAAGTATATTTTTTCCCATATGGATATCCAGTTGGTCTGGAACCATTTGGTGAAAAGATTATCCTTTCCCCTTCAATTATTTTGGCACCTTATAAAAAATCAATAGAGCCTAAGTGTTGGTCTTTTTCTGCACTATCTTTTTTGTTCCAATAATCTTTATTTTTATCCTTTGGCCAGTACCACACTGTCTTAATTATGTAATTTTATAGCAGTGGTTCTCAAGTGGGGTTGATTTAGACTACAGAGGACATTTGGTCATGTCTGGAAACATTTTTAGTTGTCAAACTATAGGGGTGTGGGAGATGCTACTGGCATCTAGTGAATAGGGGCCAAGGATGCCGCTAACCTCCTACAACACACAGGAAAGTTCCCCACAAGAAAGAATTATCTAGCCCAAAATGTCAAGTGTCCAGGTTGAGAAAACTTTAACAGGAATTTTAAAAAACAGTTTGTGTAAATCCCTCAACACTGTTTGTTTCAAAACAATTTTGGCTATTTTAAGCTTATTGTATTCCCTCATAAATTAAAAAACAACCTGTAGGGACTTCCCTGGTTGTGCAGTGATTAAGAATCCACCTGCCAATGCAGGGGGCATGGGTTCGAGCCCTGGTCTGGGAAAATCTCACATGCCAGGGCGCAACTAAGCCTGTGCACCACAACTACTGAGCCTGTGCTCTAGAACCCGTGGTTCCACAACAAGAGAAGCCATCAAAATGAGAAGCCCATGCACCACAACAGAGAGTAGCCCCCTCTCACTGCAACTAGATAAAGCCCACGTGCAGCAATGAAGACCCAATGCAGCCAAAAATAAATAAACAAATAAATTTATTTTTAAAAAAACCTGTAAGTTAAAAAAAAGTTTGGTAATATTTGAGTTGAGGTTTTGTTAAATCCGTAGATTAGTTTGAGGTTCGGAATCAACATCTTAATAACATTACATCTTCAAATCAATGAACATGATATTATCTCTCCATTTATACAGACCTCTTTATCTCAAGCAATGTATTTCAGCATGCAAGGTACAAGTCTTGAACATATCGTATTAAATTATACTAAATATTTCATCTTTTTCCATTCTATTAAAAGGGCACATTTATTTTCATGTATATTTCATTCATGAATAGTTACAATATTCACATTTAGCAAAATACAACTGCTTGGGCTTCTCTGGTGGAGCAGTGGTTAAGAATCCACCTGCCAATGCAGGGCACACGGGTTTGAGCCCTGGTCTGGGAAGATCCCACATGCCGTGGAACAACAAAGCCCGTGAGCCACAACTACTGAGCCTGCACTCTAGAGCCCACGAGGTACAACTACTGAGCCCACGAGCCGCATCTACTGAAGCCTGTGCACTCTAGAGCCCATGCTCCATGACAAGAGAAGCCACCGCAAGGAGAAGCCCATGCACTGCAATGAAGAGTAGCCCCTGCTCACTGCAACTAGAGAAAGCTCGCACACAGCAATGAAGATCCAACACAGCCAAAAATAACAAATATATTTTTAAAAAATCTTTTTAAAATAAATACAATTGCTTTTTCTCTATTGACCTTGTATCATTTGACTGTACTAAATTCACTTCTTACTTATACAAGCTTTTAAGTGTATTTCTTGTGATTTTCAATGTCTAGATATCTAGCCAGGTTATTTTTTCCTTTTTAATATCTTTGCCTATTGTTTCTTTTCCTTGGTACACTATACTGGCTAGGACTCTAGTTCAATACCATATAGAATGATGAGAGTAACATCCTTGTCTTGTCGAATTTAGGAGAAAACATTCAATACTCCTCCACTGTAGTTTTTTTGTAGATGACCTTTATCATATTGAGGAAACTCCCTTTATTCCTGGCTTACTGAGACTTTTTATCACAAATAAATTTTGAACTTTAGCAAATGCTTTTTCTCCATCTATTGAAATAATCATAGCTTTCTCCTTTATTCCATTAATATGATGAATTACACTGATTGATTTTTGAATGTTAAACCAAAAAGGCACTCTTGGGATAATCCTAGTTGGTCATGATGTATTACCCTTTTTATATACTATTTGATTTAATTTGCTAAAATACTGTTAAGGTCTTTGTGTTTATGTACATAAATCTACAGGGGTTTTTCCCTGTTATGTCTTGGTCTGTTCCTGGCATCATGGTAGTGCTGGCCTCAAATAATTATTTCGTAAATTTTTTTCTGCTTTGTTTTTAAACCAAGTTTGCATAAAATTGGTACTATTTATTCCAGAAATATCTGATAGAATTCAACAGTGAAGCTATCTTTCTTTGTGAGAAGGTGTTCATCATGAATTTGATTGCATACATATACATATACACACTATTATTGAAATTTTCTGTTGCTCCTCTTATAGGTTTTGATTATTTGAATGTTTCATTTGTCCATTTCAAGTTATAACATTTAATGGCATAAATGTATTTGTTCATAATATTCTATGATAAAAAGTCTGACTCTACTTTTTGATGTTTGAGTGCCAACAGCTGTTAAATCTCAGCCCTCTGTCTTTTCTTTTTGCCATATATCTGGGAAAGCCAAGAGTGAGCTTTTAAACCTCAGCCATCTGTCTTTTCCTTCTGCCTCCTATCTAGGAAAGCCAAGAGTGAGCATGCTTCTTCCTTTGAAGCTAATTGGATTTTCAAACCATGCAAGCCCCTGCCCACACAAGGGAACCCTTATCCCAACCCCATCCCATAACCACAATAAAAAACCCAGGTCAATCTCCTTTCCCTGCTCACTAAAACCATTTTCAGATAGTTTGGGTTACTGCTCTGCTCTCCTCAAAAAGCCTCATTATGCAAGTAATAAACATTTTTATGTCTTCTTGGCATGTGTGCATAATCAGTCTTGACCTCTGAACCAAATTTTGTGTAGCAATCCATCCTGCTTCTGAAGAGTGATCACTTTATTCACTTACTATTTTTATTGCCTGTTGGATCTGTAATAGTGTCGGTTTTTCATTTCTGATAAAATCTACCTGGAGGTTTAACAGTTTTGCTGATCTTTGTTAAGAACTACTTTTGGGTGTATTTTCTCTATTAACTCTCTGTTTTTTAGTTAATTGATCACTACTCTTTATTATTTTCTGCATTTTATTTCAGGTTTCATTTGAACTTTTTTTTCTCACTATTTAAGTTGTAATCTTAATCTTTAATTTTATGTTTTTTCTTTTTCTAAAAAAAGCAATTAATGGTATCATCTTTCTATGTACTACTTTGGCATTATCTCATAGATTTTGTTATATTATAAATTAAACATCACTCATTTCAAAATATTTCCTAATTATTTGCAATTCTTTACAGTCATGGTTAGGTCAGATGTTAAACAGGCAGCTGTTTAACTTAAAAATATTCGAGTTAGTTTACTTTTATCAATTTCTAATTTAATGCTATTTTGGTAAATATATATATTTAGCATTATTTGAATTTGAGATTTTTATTCCCCTGAATATGGTCTATCTTGATAAGTGTTCCATAAGCACTTGGAAAGCATGAGTACCCTTCTGTTGTACAACTGAGTATTTTATGAATTTCAATTACATCAAGTTGGTTGATAGTATTGTTCCAGTCTTCTATAGCTTCACTGATTTTCAGCCTACTTCTTCTATTACCTGAGTCTTATTTACATTTAAAATATGTTTAAAATATGTTTCTTATGTATAGTTCTAGTCTTTGTTTCTTTTGTCTTCTATCTTTCTCATTACTTTTGGATTGAATATATTTTTTAACGTTTTTATTGGAGTATAATTGCTTTACAATGGTGTGTTGGTTTCCACTTTATAACGAAGTGAATCAGTTCTACATATACATATAACCCCATATCTCTTCCCTCTTGCATCTCCCTCCCTCCCACCCTCCCTATCCCACCCTTCTAGCTGGTCCCAAAGTACCGAGCTGATCTCCCTGTGCTATGTAACTGCTTCCCACTAGCTATCTATTTTACATTTGGTAGTGCATATATGTCCATATATACACTACCACTCTCTCACTTTGTCCCAGCTTACCCTTCCCCCTACCCATGTCCTCAAGTCCATTCTCTAGTAGGTCTGCATCTTTATTCCCATCTTGCCCCTAGGTTCTTCATGACCTTTTTATTTTTTTTTAGATGCCATATACATGTGTTACAATATGGTATTTGTTTTTCTCTTTCTGACTTACTTCACTTTGTATGACAGATTCTAGGTCCATCCACCTCACTACAAATAACTTAATTTTGTTTCTTTAAATGGCTGAGTAATATTCCATTGTATATATGTGCCACATCTTCTTTATACATTCATCTGTTGATGGACACTTTGGTTGCTTCCATGTCCTCGCTATTGCAAATAGAGCTGCAAAGAACATTGTGGTACATGACTCTTCTTAAATTACTCTTTTTGGTTTTCTCAGGGTATATGCCCAGTAGTGGGATTGCTGGATAGTATGGTAGTTCTATTTTTAGCTTTTTAAGGCACCTCCATACTGTTCTCCATAGTGGCTGTATTAATTTACATTTCCCACCAACAGTGTATGAGGGTTCCCTTTTCTCCACACCCTCTCCAGCATTTATTGTTTGTAGATTTTTTGATGATTGCCATTCTGACTGGTGTGAGATGATATCGCATTGTAGTTTTGATTTGCATTTGTCTTATGATTAATGATGTTGAGCATTCTTTCATGTGTTTCTTGGCAATCTGTATGTCTTCTTTAGAGAAATGTCTATTTAGGTCTTTTGCCCATTTTTGGATTGGGTTGTTTGTTTTTTTGATATTGAGCTGCAAGAGCTGCTTGTAAATTTTGGAGATTGGTCCTCTGACAGTTGCTTCATTTGCAAATATTTTCTACCATTCTGAGGGTTGTCCTTTCATCTTTTTTATGGTTTCCTTTTCTGTGCAAAAGCTTTGAAGTTTCATTAGGTCCCATTGGTTTATTTTTATTTCCATTTCTCTAGGAGGTGGGTCCAAAAGGATCTTGCGGTGATTTATATCATAGAGTGTTCTGCCTACGTTTTCCTCTAAGACTTTTATATTCTCTGGCCTTACATTTAGGTCTTTAATCCATTTTAAGCTTATTTTTGTGTATGGTGCTAGGGAATGTTCTAATTTCATTCTTTTACATGTAGCTGTCCAGTTTTCCCAGCACCACTTATTGAAGAGGCTGTCTTTTCTCCATGTATATTCTTGCCTCCTTTATCAAAGATAAAGTGACCATATGTGCATGGGTTTATCTCTGGGCTTTCTATCCTGTTCCATTGATCTATAATTCTGTTTTTGTGCCAGTACCATACTGTCTTGATTACTGTAGCTTTGTAGTATACTCTGAAGTCTGGGAGCCTGATTCCTCCAGCTCCGTTTTTCTTTCTCAAAATTCCTTTAGCTATTTTGGGTCTTTTGTGTTTCCATACAAATTGTGAAATTTTTTGTTCTAGTTCTGTGAAAAATGCCAGTGGTAGTTTGATAGGGATTGCATGGAATCTGTAGATTGCTCTGGGTAGTATAGTCATTTTCACAGTGTTGATTCTTCCAATCCAAGAACATGGTATATCTCTCCATCTATTTGTATCATCTTTAATTTCCTTCATCAGTGTCTTATAATTTTCTGCATACAGGTCTTTTGTCTCCTTAGGTAGGTTTATTCCTAGATATTTTATTCTTTTTGTTGCAATGGTAAATGGGAGTGTTTTCTTGATTTCACTTTGAGATTTTTCATCATTACTGTATAGGAATGCCAGAGATTTCTGTGCATTAATTTTGTATCCTGCTACTTTACCAAATTCATTGATTAGCTCTAGTAGTTTTATGGTAGCATCCTTAGGATTCTCTATGTATACTATCATGTCATCTGCAAATAGTGACAGCTTTACTTCTTCTTTTCCAATTTGGATTCCTTTTCTTTCTTTTTCTTCTCTGATTGCTTTGGCTAAAACTTCCAAAACTATGTTGAATAATAGTGGTGAGAGTGGGCAACCTTGTCTTGTTCCTGATCTTAGTGGAAATGGTTTGTTTTTCACCATTGAGGAAGATGTTGGCTGTGGGTTTGTCATATATGGCCTTTATTATGTTGAGGTAAGTTCCCTCTATGCCTACTTTCTGGAGGGTTTTTATCATAAATGGGTGTTGAATTTTGTCGAAAGTTTTCTCTGCATCTATTGAGATGACCATATGGTTTTTCTCCTTCAATTTGTTAATATGGTGTATCACATGATTGATTTGCGTATATTGAAGAATCTTTTCATTCCTGGGATAAACCCCACTTGATCATGGTGTATGATCCTTTTAATGTGCTGTTGGATTCTGTTTGCTAGTATTTTGTTGAGGATTTTTGCATCTATGTTCATCAGTGATACTGGTCTGCAGTTTTCTGTTTTTATGACAGCTTTGTCTGGTTTTGGTATCAGGGTGATGGTGGCCTCACAGAATGATTTTGGGAGTGTTCCTCCCTCTGCTATATTTTGGAAGAGTTTGAGAAGGATGGGTGTTAGCTCTTCTCTAAATGTTTGATAGAATTTGCCTGTGAAGCCATCTGGTCCTGGGCTCTTGTTTGTTGGAAGATTTTTAATCACAGTTTCAATTTCAGTGCTTGTGACTGGTCTGTTTATATTTTCTATTTCTTCCTCGTTCAGTCTCGGAAGGTTGTGCATTTCTAAGAATTTGTCCATTTCTGCCAGGTTGTCCATTTTATTGGCATATAGTTGCTTGTAGTAATCTCTCAGGATCCTCTGTATTTCTGTAGTGTCAGTTGTTACTTCCCCTTTTTTATTTCTAATTCTATTGATTTGAGTCTTCTCCATTTTTTTTCCCGATGAGTCTGGCTAATGGTTTAACAATTTTGTTTATCTTCTCAAAGAACCAGCTTTTTGTTTTATTAATCTTTGCTATCGTTTCCTTCATTTCTTTTTCATTTATTGCTTATCTGAAGTATTGAGTATTTTTTAACATTCCTTTTCATGGTCTCTATTGGATCATTAGCAATACAGTTGACCCTTGAACAACACAGGTTTGCATTGTGTGAGTCCACTTACATGTGGTTTCTTTTCAATGAATATACAGTTCACCCTCCTTATCTGAGGGTTCTGAATCCACAGATTCAATGAACTGCAGATTGTGTATTATGTTTACAATCTGCAGTTCATTGAATCCACAGATGCAGAATCTGTGGATAAGGAGGGCTGACTATGGAACTTGAGCATCTGCAGATTTTGGTATTCAATATGGTTCCTTGGACCAATCCCCCATGGATAATTAGGGACAATATAATGTTTTATTATCTTAGTGATTATGTACTCTGGAGTTTAAAATGTACAACTTTAACTTGTTACAATTTATCTTCAAATAATATTTTATTCTTTCACCTATATGTGGAAACTTCTAACAATATTCATAACTTATCCCCTCCTTTCCTTTATGTTAACACTCATAATCTTCACATCTACAAAATTTATAAACTCAATGATGCACGCATTTATTTTTGCTTTGTACTGTCAATTGTTTCTTAACAAAACAAAAATTTAGTTGTATTTACCATTTTGTAAAATTTTCACTCCTTTCTGTTGATGAGTTTTCATATGTTATACTTTCCCTTCAACTTTATTTTTCAGCAGGCAATTATATTACTTGTGAGTCTACCTGATCCTTTTCAGACTTGTTTTTAAGCTTTATTAGAGCATTGTCTAGAATTTCCTTTACTCTAGAACTAATTTAGCCTATTTAATTTAGCACCTAATTTTACCTTTTCGGATCTCTACTGAATGCCCTGGGTGTTTAACTAGTTCTTTCTACTCTGACCATTTCCAAGTCAATTATCACCCAGCCCTTTGGAAGCTGTGGAAATTGTTGCAGTTTTTTCATGGTAGTTGTTCTTTCTCTTATGGACATTTTTTTGCCTGGCCTCATGGTGTCTCACCCTACGTTTATGCAGCTTAGGATTCAAGCCTTAATGGTAACCCCATACAGATTTTTAAAACTCTCTTTCTCCATAACTACCTACTCTATGTGACTCTCCTCTATACACTCTCACCACTGCAACCTCCCTGAATTCTAATTTCTGTTTTCTCAACTCAGTGGGGATGCTGTGCTCTGCTTGGTTGCCCCTCACTATACCATGGCTTATAAGTAAGAAAAATACAAAAGGAATATCATACACTTTATTTTTTCCCCCTTCCCTCAAGGATCACATTCCTGCTCTTAATATTGTCCATCATCATAACACAGTTGCTTCATATATTTTATCTATTTTCTAGTTACTTATGGCTGGAAGGCAAGTACAGCACCTTTTACTCCATTACAGAAAAAGAAGTCCTTTCATTGCATTAATTTTTAATAAATCTACAAAATTATTTTCTATGCTTCATACTTCACAGGTGGAACTTGTTTTAATTAAATCAGTGATCATCCTACTCTAAAAAGACTAAGTTGTCCCAATTTACAAGACTACTATAATAGAGTGTCTCAAAGAAAGTTTTTGCAAGCTGTCCTTTTGAGGTTATCTAATGGCACCAGGCAGACATTTGGCTTTGCCAGATATCTTTCCTCCTATATTTTATATCCAGATTGTTACCATTATTTCTTCTCAGAATTGGGGGTCAAGTTTTTAACCAATAATGTAATTCTTGAATTTTACCATGGACTTGTATTTTTGTTCTATAACAGATCCCTACATAAGGACCTTAATCAAAGCAGCCTGTTTAGAGCAGTGACCACTTTATTATTGGTATTTCTTTGCCTTTGATTCTACCTTGATGTCAGTAACTTTGACTAGCAAATCTCTTTTTGTTCACAGCCTTTCAGAGTAATGAACTAGTTAACAACTACCAGTATTTATTTATCCACCTTTTAAAAGAACGAGTTGTGATGCTCTAGAGAAGACCACAAATTTGGTCATTTAAGACAATTTGACTTCTGGTAAGAGACTGGATGTTACAGGAGAGTCTGGAGTAGTTATTGCATAATCTGTCTAGCATTGTCCCTTTCTATTATTAAAATAAGACCCATTAACAAACACTATTAAATCAGAATTTGTTAAGGAATTACCCAAAATATTTGCTCTGTTCATGGATACTCCTTAAACTTGAGAAACACAATCACGGACTTCTCCTTCATTGGTTATGAGTAATAGACTAGAATGTTAAGTTGATGGTAAGATGGGGAGAAAACAAACTTTCACATTCAACTAGTTTGGTATTTTCATTTAGCAATAGAGATTGTACTGCATATGGAACTCTCATATTTAAAAGTAGTCTTCATTTAAAATCAGAAGATACATTGATTAGTTTAGTTGAGGCTGAAGATACTCTAAGGCAAATGAAAATAAACCTTGGTTACTGGATGAAGATATAGCCTATAATAGGCATGTGTCTTTTAATTTGTGCCAAGTTTTTAACTTGATCATCTTAAAGCATGGCCTAATATATTTATGTACATGCTAAAAGAAAACTTTATGATGATCTGGAAAGATTCACCTGGATTCTTATAGGTTCTTTTCTACTAATTCTGTATATGCCTCTTGCCCTGGTATTATAGCCCCTTCTTTGGTTACTTCTTGAACTATACATATTGTAGGTATACTGACGTTCATGTCAGCTACAACATGAAACTCTAAAAATAATTCTTCCGCAGTAAATTTTTTCTGGTAGCCCTATTAGAAAAGTAGACTTATTTCTATTTTTTAAATTGGCAGGGTGGAATAACAGAGAATCAAGTAGTGTTCTTATAATGGTAATCTCAAAGTAGCAATTATAAGTTGGCACAAAAGAATTTAAGATTATAATAGCTCATGCAGCTCAATATTAAAAAACAAACAACCCAATCCAAAAATGGGCAGAAGACCTAAACAGGCATTTCTCCAAAGAAGACATACAGATGGCCAAGAGGTACATGAAAAGCTTCTCAACATCACTAATTATTAGAGAAATGCAAATCAAAACTACAATGAGGTATCACCTCACACCAGTTAGAATGGGCCTCATCAGAAAATCTACAAACAACAAATGTTGGAGAGGGTGTGGAGAAAAGGGAACCCTCTTGCACTGTTGGTGGGAATGTAAATTGATACAGCCACTATGGAGGACATATGGAGGTTCCTTAAAAAACTAAATATAGAATTACCATATAACCCAGCAATCCCATTACTGGGCATATACCCAGAGAAAACCATAATTCAAAAAGACACATGCACCCCAATGTCCACTGCAGCACTATTTACAGTAACCAGGTCATGGAAGCAACCTAAATGCCCACTGACAGACAAATGGATAAAGAAGATGTGATACATATATACAATGGAATATTACTCAGCCATAAAAAGGAATGAAATTGGGTCATTTGTAGAGACGTGGATGGACCTAGAGACTGTCATACAGAGTGAAGTAAGTCAGAAAGAGAAAAACAAATATGGTATATTAACACATATATGTGGAATCTAGAAGAATGGTAGAGATGAACTGGTTTGCAAGGCAGAAATAGAGATGCAGATGTAGAGAACAGATGTATTGACACCAAGGGGGTGAAAGCAGGGGTTGGTAGGGTGGTGGTGGAATGAACTTGGAGATTGGGATTGACATATATACAGTAATATGTATAAAATAGATAATAAGAACCTGCTATATAAAAGATTAAAATTAAAAAAAATTTAGGGTTGTAGAAATTTTCACTACTTAAATGTTTTTTGTAAACCAAGGCAAAAAATGTTCACTTCCCCTGAAGTCTTGCACCACTTACTATATACACTCGAGGCTATCTTTTACTATCTTCTGGCCCAACCAGGCATTTTTACTTTAAGCAATACAACTTTTTCTTCTTTTTTATGCTTGCTACCATTCAATTTGCTTTATTTCATGGTTTTTAGATCATTTGAAACTTTACTCTGTGGGAGTCCTGTGATGGTGGGATTAATGAAATATATAATAACACCCATATTAAAGAAGCGATATTAACATCCAACTATATTTACATAGTTCTCCTTTAGAGGAAAACTGAGAATTGTTAAAAACTGCTCCCTTCCTTTGAGTAAAATCACTGAGCAGAGTTGAATAGCTACCCTTCTGTTTCTTATCAAGTGTGGACAGTAGTTTCTTCCAATGATTCTTCTGTTTGTGATATCCACCTGTGTCTCTCCACAGGCACTCAATTCTAAGAGAGCAGAGGGCCTTTTGGTCTTATTTTTATTTGGGGGGTCTGTTGTTTCATCTGAAGGGCCATAATTGGTTTCAATTTTGGCTCATTTACTTTCTGAGGCTCACTGAAAAAAATGTCATCCAAATGTTGGAAAACACCTAGCAATTCCCTGTCATAATTTTAGGCATGAGCCTAGTTACAAAAGACAGAAAAAGGCCCCATTCATTTTGTCCTACGTATCTATCACAGAATACTATTTGAAAACTTATAGTCTAATTATAAAATCTCTTATTGATTCAGCTCTATTTTGTTTACAATTTTGGATCTTTGTTCAATCTACTGTAAAAGAAAGGATCCTGAAATGGCCATATAAAGTGTATTTTATATTTTTTTCCTTGACCTTTCAAAGATATTTTAAAAATCATGCACAACTGAGTTATTCAAATTTCCTCCTAATCTTTCCAATCTTACTACTTCTAATTACGCTTCCTCATATGAAAGGCTAACAATTAAGTCTACTTGCTGGTACATATCTGTTAGTCCAGGACAATAAGTACAATTAAAAACAATTCTAA
Organism: Delphinapterus leucas; assembly: GCF_059928025.1. NCBI lineage: Eukaryota > Metazoa > Chordata > Mammalia > Artiodactyla > Monodontidae > Delphinapterus > Delphinapterus leucas. The sequence goes on from NC_143133.1 coordinate 17,584,850, forward strand.
ACTTTTCAGAAAGTTTCTGCCTAAATGCTTGAGGTTAACAAAAACCTTTATTCATAAACCTAAAATAGGATACCAAATAAATTCTAGACCAGAGTTTATATTATCTTCTATAAATGAGTCTTCTGGTCATGCAATTTTAAGGGGATATAGTGTAATATGATTGTTCTTTTCCTGATAAAAATGGTGAGGAAAAGGTAGCACATATAAGAGGTTAGGGGAAAGAGCAAAATGATGTAAGTGGACTATGAAAGTAAAGTAGAGAAAGATGCAAGGAAAGTAAGTTTCAGAAGGTTTTAGCAGGAATGAATGAAAGAGTTTTGCAGCTGTCTATTGTGGGGTTAGAGTTTGATTTTAAGCCTCTGAATACTAATTAAAGAGCTGACTATTGAATACTTGGTATTATTTTTAATTTTCCTTTTGGCTTTCTTCAAAAGTGTAGTAATTAGGAAACATTAAAATTCCTCAAAATAATTTTTTTCTAATTTCTAAACCACTTACCAAGGAAAATACAGTATCTTGAAATACAATGGAGTTTAAGAAAGGTGTGAATTTGGGGGTTTAAGAAAAATGTATGTGAAGACGTTGCAGTTGATGTAGACTAATCCATAATAAACAAGAGACAACCTGTAAAGTTGGTTGCAGATGTTTGCTTATCAATGGCGTTCTGTGTTACCCAATCCAAGCAGAGGCTAAGTAGAGACCATACAAACAATGATGCAATAATCATTGACCTGGGAATATGAACTTAGCAAAGTGACCTTTTTCACAAATTGACAAGACAGCAAGTGAACTGAACAAATGAAGAGGACTAGACCTCTATACTATAAATTTGAGAGATACCAATACTTACAAGTTAGACTAGGTGGCCTTTAACTAAGCTGCTTAGAAGAATGCAAGAGACAGGGAGGCAGGAAGACAATCCTATCTTTTTTTATTTTTATTTTATTTTTAATAGGATTACACTGGAGAGTAAGAAATCAATTCCTGGTAGGAATGTCGCTATATTGGTATTGTCTACCTTAAATATTACTGTTTAGTTTTTAAAATCATTTATCTTTCTTGGTCACATTTATTATCCACTCTTAGTTCTAGGATAGAGTTTTAATTTCTTAACATATGTATAAACTCTTCCTATTTGATCCTGTCCTCTTCCTGCACACACCTCTCCTCATTCACTCTTAGTATTCAAATAATATCAGGCTGCACAGAGTTCTCTGGACTAAATAAAGGTGCTGATTCACTCTTCAGTACTTTCCCATCTTCATTTTGTCTTGAAACTCCTCTAACACCATGTTCAGCTGCTAAATGATTCATTCTTTAAATTTCACCTAATGTTATTGCCCTGCTGATAAATCCACGCCTATGCTAATGGTATTTTATATATATATATACACACACACACACACAAGTGTATATATATATATGTAAATATATAAATAGCTTCACTGTAGTATAGTTGTTTATTTCCATATATCTTTCTGCTGCAAACTCTCTGAGTCACTTGGCCTATATATATATTTTAATATATCTCATTCTCAGCTCCTGCTACAATAATCTGGCACTTTGTAGGCATACAATAAATAATTTTAAATAAATGAGTGAATTGAAATAATTTATAATTATCTATTTGCTTTGTTCTGATAGACTTATTTTTGCTAATTGATTGATTTTAAGCTTCTAAAGGTTAAGGACTGACAAATAACCTTGATTTAAAATAACATACTTTTAGAAAATGAGCTGATTAGTTGTTTTCATTGTCTATACTATATCTAGATGTTGAATGGTTTCAATCTTTAAGTATTTATCTATAATTATATCTCATGTACAGATGTCTTTAACTAGATTTAGTTACAGACTAAATGTGGTTATATAGCTAGATATATAGAACTTAATATTTCAAAGTCCAAATTAAATTCTACCTATAGATTCAGGCAGGTGCTGTGGACCCTCTCATCAGACAATTGCACATGCTCTTCTCACCATTTTTCTTCATCTCTAAGTGTGCTTAGTAAAAGCTTTCTTTTCCATTAGTTGAGAATTCAAGCTTTTCTTTAAACTTCCCTATCAATTCCTTTTATCTCAAAGCACTTTGAACCTCTTTTCTATTACACTTTCTACCAGTTATACTTTTAAATGTCTAAGTGCTTGTCTGATTAGTATCTCCCCCACTGTAATTACTGTAATGTCTTTGTACTCTGGGACATTAAGCTGGAACCACATTTTCCAGAACCCCCTCCTTGAATGTGTCCAGATTAAAGGTGGCCATCGGAAAAATTTGTATAAGATGTAGAAGATAGAAGTAAAGAAAAAGTTCTTTTCTCTCTGAAAATTAATATAGGACCAAGCACTGCTGCAGCTCACTCAAGCTGTTGCTGATCTGTTGGCTCATTTTGTTAACATGGGGTAACAGACAGGCCTTCCTGAGTCAGGTACTTGTGCATCTCCATGGCCAATAGTACCAGCATCTCCTTCAGGTCAACCTTCAACCCAGTTTATAGGCAGTGAGAAACCGACAAGTGTGGGAGTTTGTTAAGAAGTCTATACAAGATCTAATATTCAAAATTAGTTTCTTATTCTATATCACTCTTAGTGGTTCTGCTTCTTTGATAGAAACCCAATGCACTTGTTCAAGACAGGGGTCCTTTCCCATTTTAATCACTGGTGATCTGCCACCAATGAACTTGTACAGTTTCCTGCATGTCCAATAAATATCTTTGCTGGAATAAACAAATCCATACCCACCCATTCCTAGTATTCTTAATAGGCACTGAGTAAATACTATCATAATTCAATTTAACTGGCTCTATTTCAACCAAGATAATCTCATGCTCCCAAAGCCTGATTATTCAAAGCCAATGGAACAGGGTTATAAGGGTTACTGGAGACAAGGGATGGTGCAGCCACAAGATCAATGTCTCCTTTCTCCTTGATTCAATTGCCTCAATTTCCATCTGCCTCTAATGACAGTGAAATTTTAGTTATCCTTTTAAAATTGATTTATGTTTAAATGTAAATTGACTATACTATAC